>NC_143161.1:8433069-8733069 GCF_041381405.1 Jatropha curcas
GTATTTCTACCTGAGAATTCCATGTGTATCATCATCCATCAAATTTTTTTTTTTTGGGTAATGAGGACAGTATTCGGGAAATGAGAATGATAATTAAATCTAATTTGAGAATCAATATGACTGGTTGGCCTAATCTGAAATTCACCCAATTGACAACTTAACCACAAAGTATTTGTTCTACAGGCTTGAATATTGAGCATGATAAGAATGCATCTGTTTTCAATTCCTTAAAGTAGACTAGTTTACATGCTTTGCTTAAATCCATGTATGACCTTTGATAATGCTGTTCTCTAAGTTCCTCTGATTTATAGAGCCTGACATATGTTTCTACTCTTAGGTAGTCATGGAGACGGGCATCCTTCAAATACTGATACTCCTCTTGTTGTTTGGGGAGCAGGTGTCAAATATCCCAAGCCAACTTCGAGCGAAAACCACACTGACCATAGCTTTCGTTTTGTTGATGAGCATGCCCATGATATGCCAACACCTTTAGATTGGGGCCTGAATGGCATTGAAAGGGTGGATGTAAATCAAGCTGATATTGCACCACTAATGGTCATATTTACCCCTATTAAATTGTGTGTTTTGAGCCTAATTTTATGCTTTGAAGTCTCCTAAATAGTTGGTGGTAGTTGATCGTTCTTTTCCCCCCTTTTGCAGTCTACGCTTCTTGGTTTACCATGTCCTGTTAACTCAGTTGGAAATTTACCTCTTGGATATCTTGATATGGTTGAGGTTGGTATAGCTGACTTCTTTGTGATAAATAGCAATGAAGATTATCATCTGTACTTGCAGCTATAGTATTGTGCAGGGAAAGCATACTGATAAACATATGTCCTGTTAACTCAGTGGCAGCTGGAGGTTTTCTGGAGGGATATATATCTCTCTTAGTTGGGGGAGAAAAAGTTCATCCTATCATTGCACAAACATGATTATATAGAAAATAAATATTTGGATGATTATTAACTTAATTTTACTATGTAAGAGTTACAAATATACTAATAATTCCTTTATGGAATACAAGATAGGAAGGCCTTCCTATGAATCAATGTACATATTAATACCATTTCAGAACGCTATTGATACCATTAATACCTAGCCAAGAATAATCCTGACCATGATGGAAATAACATTTATATATGAAGTCCCCCTTTGTGTATGCCATGGCATGCAGGATCATTTTTGGAAAATTATTAAATTAATAAACAAGTCTTACTGAAAGAGAAACTGAATTTCCTATCCTTTATCCAGGCAGAAGAAGTTGAAGCCGTGCTAGCCAATACAAAGCAAATCCTCAACCAGTTTCTTCGCAAATCACGTATCCTTTTCTTTTATCAATTTTACATGTCATTTATATCACACACTTTTTCTTGCAACAGCATTATGTGTTCAATTCCTTTTTGAAAATCTAAATTTGTTGCTTGTTTGGATATACCAAGTTTGTACGATCTATTTGCTTATGATGGTGTTACTTTGAGTACTTTATTTTTCTTTAACTGAAATTGTTAGCTTTAATCAATATACTGTATCTACTTCCTTTTGTTCGCCAAAACCTGTTATTCATTTATCCACTGTATAATCTTATTAGAGTTTGTGTTGCCCATAATATCTTCAAAATGTGTCATCTTCGATGCTCGTGAAGGATGTGACTAAGCTTTCTGCTTTCATTGGTTTTCTTGACAAACTTAGAAATAAAACACTCAAACTCGTTATATTTCAAGCCTTTTAAACCACTGGCTGAATATTCCTATATGTTGGAACGCATTGAGGATCTGATATCTGCAAGAGACTATCAAACTGCAATGATCCTGACCCAAAAGCTCAGAAGCTTGGCACTGCAAGGCCTTCATTACTTTCAAACATATGATTGGCTGATGCTGATGACAGTTGTTACTCTTGGGTACCTTGGTTGGATGGTCTATCTCATTCTCCATGTGCTGCAATCTTATACTTCACTGGCAGAGAACATACTTAAGGAGCAAGCTGCCCCGTGGAAAAATAAAACTGGAAAAGTAATTTCTAAGTAAGCTTAACCTTTTATATAAGGTGTATTTATATCATTATGAAAAGGTTAAAGGATGAAGGGAAATAAAAAAGAAAAGAGAATCATGTGCAAATTTATCATGTTAAAGATAAGCATTTCTGGTTCCATAGCTTGCTTTTATGTTCAGTTTCATTTAATTTAGAACGTGATGCAGTGGATTTTGCAGTTAATGCTGTCTTTTAATTGATACTACAAAGTTGCCCAATCAAATGAAGTTTATATAGGTTACATTTTCTTTCCACATCCAGAATTTGATGACTCTTGAACTTTCCAAGACTCATGCTCCTAGTCACTTTAACTTCTGTTCCCTGTAGATTGTGCTAGCTGAAAAATATTATTTTTGATGGGCAAGCACTCAGCTGAGAAGCAATGTGAAAGTTATTCTTTTGTGACTAACATCTAGCAAGAGACAAGTACAAAATAATGTACAAAACTTCAGAGGAATGAGGAAATGCCATCAGTAGTTAAATAACTTTCAATTGCAAATTATGTGCCACTCATGATACTTTCTTTTCCTTTATCTTTATAACCATTTTCCTAACTGTAGATATTCTAAATTTTATATATTCTTTTTGCTTATTAAGTTCTCATTCCAATAAATATTATTGTCATATAACAGTATGATCTTCATCTTAGTTGTCACGTAGCAGTATGGTCTGCACCTTAAAATCTTCTAGTGATAAACAGGGAGAAAGCCAGAAATCTTTATCAAGGAGGGGGGCAAAAATAGTTCTCATGCAAAGCATCTGCACACTTGCAAACACAAACAACATGCATATATTAATATTAATTTTATGAACATGGAAAATAAAGTCATTGATGCGTGTGTTTGTGTGTGTGTGAAATATATTAATATTTGGGCTTTGAAAAAAAAAAAATTTCTTAATTTTTCATAATTATCTACAAAATTTTGCAATTCTTAAGATAAAATTTGTTGAATGGAACAAATTAAGTATTTATTTTGTAATAAAAATGATAAATTAATTATTGAAGCAATCCAATCCCTAATTTACATTTTTTTTATTTTGTTTTTCATTTTTAAATTTTTCACACAATAAAACTAACCGGTCAAATTAGTTAAGTGGGAGTTTAATTTTTAAAATTATAGTGCTACTTCTTCAATTTGGCAAAAAGTAAGGAGGCAAGTCTTTTTTTTTTAAATTGTAGATGTAGTACTTTGTAACTTTGCCAAAAGGTAAGGGGGGCACATTAAGTGATGATTGGTTTTTTACAAATTAAGTCATGTTGATCTTTGCTATGTGGTTGTTCTGTTTTTTGAAACTTGCATTGTGTATCTGATATAGCTTGTTGTCTTTGCCTCTTTCGCAGGTGTATGTGTTTGGATGCCTATTAATGGGAGTAGTTTCTATTATATTATATATGGAGCACTCTCCTCCTCTGTACCATGCATATGTTGCAATGACAATGTTTCTTTGGACCCAGATACTCGGTGAATATCGGTTTGTAAAGGCATTGTGGAAAAATTTAAGTGGGAGAAATTTTGATCATGCAATTAAACTTTTAGCCACCTGTGCTGTATCAATTTTAATCCTTGAATTCCTGGTATAGAAATTAAACATGCTACTGTTTTATTGTGATTTTAAGTGAGCTCATTTGTTGATTTATCATTATTAGTGATGCTCTTTCTATTTTGTGCAGGTGAATAGCTTCACAGAGAGGAAGCTCTACACTTGGTGCTTCTTAATTTCAGGAACCATAGCTTCTCTTTATCTTTTCAAATCAATTCCATGGAGATCTCCAATACCAATTTTTGTTTGCATTGCTTGTTGGTGTCTATCTGTTTTTACTTTGATGCCAGCGGAAATTCCAGACAACAATGAACTAGTGTAAGTCACTTTTGCACTCTTTTGATTTACTAGGTCAATATAATATAGAGGCATAATTTGATTAAAATACTGTGGAAGTGGGAGTTGTTGTTAGGATGATGTAAAATGCTTACTATCTGATCCCTTCCTCCTATCTCGATCACTACATTGATAATATGTGAATCTTAAACTACAAGTCCACCACACATTTGCCAATGGTCTTTGGTCCACTGATACTAGAGTTGTCCAGGGCTGAAAGGTTATAAATTCGAGCAGTAGTTGGGTTCTTATAGACGATAGCTTTATTGGCAAAAAAGTTTTGAGATCCTATACTGGCATTGATCCTGTGGTCCCCGAAACTCTGCTATGATAAGGTATCTTGATAACGTTAAGCTATCACTAAAAGAGAAAATCTTTAGTAAAACTACTTTTGCCGAATAATAAGGTTACTTTTCAGCTAAAGAAATTTTTTTGCGGAGCACAATCTGAATTAGCTGCCAAAATAGGTAATCCATACATCATGTTTTGTCAGTTGTGGTCTTCCTGAAATCTAATTCTGGAACTTTGAAGCTCTTAAGTAATCCAACAACAATGTTGGTTTGACTACTTTTGTCCATTAGTTGCTATTTCTTTCATGGCGATTGAACTTTTTAGATGACTGTTCAAAATTGTGTTTCTAGAATTGCAAGTGGAGCTATTATTGTCACAATTGGAGCAGCTGCTAGATGGCTAGATCAGCATTCTGAAGGGAATAAGTATTGGTCAAGTCTGTGTTGTCATGAAACAAAGAAACCCAGGCTCCCCATGCTTTTTCATGCACAGGTATGGCTTGTCTTTAACTTCTGTTAATTAGAAGATTTTATAGTTTCTCAACAAATCTAGAAGTAAATTCATTCTTTTGCATCAAAACTAGGCTCTGTTGGTTGGATTATCATCAATCATGGTGTCATTATCAACATCTCACAGAACAGAGAAGCAAGAGCTGCATGCATTACACCAGTTAATAAATTGGTCTCTGGCTGGTAATGCTTTAACACTTCCATCTTTCGCCCTTATAAATGCTATAAGTGGCTTTTGTTTGTGCAGTCTGGGTTAAATATCAGCTTATACATTACATAATGGCTGTTATGTATCGGATTTTCAGCCTACCAATATGATATTTCCCATTATGCAGGTTATTGGAAATCACATATACTTTTTAAATAAATTTTTGTAATAAATTATTTCTTTGACCATAAATTATCGAATAATTCATTTAATATCTATTTGAGTTTTGCTAAATTTGAAAAAATTATTCATGATAGTGGCAGCTGACAGTCCAATTCAATCTTTTTCCATTAAGTATTTTCTGATTCCGTCATTTAAAACCTCAGTACAAACCCAAAAATGTTGTGTGAAACTTTTGTCTTGTATCATTTTAACAAATACTATCATTCCTTCCTACAGCTGAATCTTAATAACAAATGTATGTAATGATATCATTATCTAAGAATTTTTTATTTTTATTGTTTATTTTTCACTTCCTTATAAAGACATATGGTGGTGCACTGGCTAACTTTTATTTTTCACTATCAATCAGATCCTATGTGCGGTCTTTATGTGTCAATTTGAGCTTGTAGATAGAAGCTTTCTGGCTTGGTGGGAAGACGGGTTTGTTAAGACACTCTTTATGAATACAGAAAGCATAAAAATTTAAATGGCAAGTAAAATCAAGGAAGAAAGAGGGGATGGTGGTATTGAAATTTTAAACTCAGAAAAACCTTAATGGAAGAGGGTTTATTAACTTACAAAATTTGCATATTTTAGAATATTTCTAGCATTCATTTAGCTTATGGTCTGCATTAGCTGGCAGCAAGAATAGACCAAATGGCTGCACCTCCTAACTTGTTTGTGGGTTTGATGAAAGAGTTGCACTTCTTTCCTTTGACATGCTAGGTTTTGGGTGTTGATCCCACAACAGCCTCCTGCCAGACCAAGCATGTTTTTTTGAAGAGTTCTTTAGTTTTACTTATCCATTTTCCTTTCTTTTAGCTTTTATAAATGCTATGATATCATACTTCACGAATTTAATTTGAATGGCATTTCATTTGTTGATTAACACTCACTTATAATTGTATTGTTATAGGTTTCTCAATGGTTCTCCCGCTTTTCTCAGAAAATGGCCTATTGTCACGACTCACTTCTATTTTTCTTGGTTTTGCACCAACATTCCTGCTTTTATCTATTGGGTATTTATGATTTCAAAGCTAATGCTTGTTTTACACTTTCATGGGTGTGCACAATGGTAAGATATGCTTATGCCTTTTGCCTCCCCTTTTTTTCTGCCTTGTGAAATACATGCAGATATGAAGCTGTCTTCTATGGTGCACTTGCTCTTGTACTTATGGCATGGATACTATTTGAGAACACACTTCTTCACTTAACGAAGGTGAAAAAATCATCATACATTAGAAACATGGATGAACATGCTACATTGGAAAATGATAGATGCTTGGAACTTTCTGATGTGAGAATTCCATTAATTTTTGTAAGTCTTAATACTTGCTTCTTATTTTTCTCTTTCTATTTCTTCACATTATTTGGTTAAACAAATAACTGCATGAATGCACTGACTTTCTTGTTGTGTTAGAATCTTCCATCGGCACAAGAAAGCAAATATTTACTTTGATACATCCTCGTCGTCTTCTTGATATTCTGTTCACTGACGAAATATGGATTTGATGACTCGTTTTTTCAGATGGTTTTGTTTAATGTTGCTTTCTTTGGGACGGGAAATTTTGCAAGTATTGCAAGCTTTGAGATATCATCTGTCTATCGGTTCATCACTGTCTTCAGTGTAAGTGAAGATGACACTTGAGAGATTCAAATGGTTTTAGTTTTGAGATCTGATAACTGATATTATCTGATTTGAATTGCAGCCTTTTCTGATGGCAGCCCTTCTTATTTTCAAGTTATTCATACCATTCATGCTTGTCATGTAAGTAATTTTTTATGCTACACCTGTTCACTGGATAATTTTGGAAACAAAAGGGGCCTCTTTGGAAAATCAATTTCTAATTTGTAATATCTTGTGTTAAAATAGCAAGGATTCAATGGCATAATCTTGGTAATTATTTAGTTTGGTTTGACCTCCAATGGGTATAGTACTAATTAGCAGGTTTTATAGAAATAGCTACACAGCTATGATATTGGTCCACATTTTCTTTTAGTTTTTATCAGTTAAAATCAACCTTTCAAGTTGGTCTTCTACTCCTTTCCTTTTCTTTTCTTCTGATAAATGATTTAATCTTCCATTCATTTAAAAGACATAAGACACAAAACGTCCAAAACTCATGAAAGAATGAAGGTTTACAAAGAGAAAGATTTAGACGCTCAAGGAGTTTGGAGCAACAGAAATATTATTGACAAGCATAAACTGTCAGTTGTAAGACAATATTTGATTAGAAGTGGTTTATCTAATGTTGAAGGCCCATTTTGACATTAAAGGCTTCATTTTATAGTAGCTCATCTGAGCTATATATCTTGCAACCTATTATGCAATCCCATAGTTCACTCGTTTCTTTTCCCTGAGAAAACTATGCTTTTACTGTATGTGGAAACTTTTCCTTTTGTCCCTCTCTCGTTACAATTGCTTAAGCTATTCAAGAAATTAAGTTTTCTCTATGAGGAATCTAAAGATAAAGTTGTAGGTATTGTTTGGCAGGAGACTGAAAAAATGGAAAATTGTTATATGGTTGATTGAATCATAGGAAAGTAATGGAAGGAGACAGAGTGTAATGGAATTATGCTTTAAAACTTGAAAAGCAAAATATGGATGGCATTTTAGAAAGGAAGAACAAAGTTTTCTCAAATGCCCTCTCAGTTATATTTAGCCAATCAATTTTGATTCTAGGCAACAAGATTTTGCATGTGAAAATCTTTCTATGAATAGATGTTGCAACTCAAAATTTATGCCCATTTCCAAGTGAAATAATTACAATTTTTCTTATTCAGTAAAATATGCTCTATGGTTTTGTTGACTGAAGCATATTGATTGCCTTTATTATTATTTTGTCTTCATTCCCGTAATATCTCTGTCACTCTGAGCATCCAATTAACCACCTGCGGCTGATGAGCTACTTGCTAATAGAATGTTTTGCTCTTTGGAGTTTTTGAAATCTGAAAATTTGGTTGATTTCCTTTCAAATGTACCTAACCACTAAGGTAAGGTGTGGCATTTTCAGGTGGGAAACAGTCTTTTTAATTTGTTTGTGCAGCCTAACTTTGCATTTGGATAAGTTTCTAATATGGAGTTGTTTGCTTATGTGTGCATCGTACGTATATACACACTACTGTTTTTGGTTGAGATGACAAATGTCAATTGGTGCACAATGCAGATGTGTTTTCAGTGCAATAACCAAACTTCTTCGAGTTCCACGGTTGGGATGTTATTTTCTGGTTATATTATTTTCAGACGTGATGACTATTCACTTCTTCTTCCTGGTATGATTTCTGCTCACTCTGGCAGTCTTTTTGATCTAATTATTTCTAGTCTGGTTGATTTGCATCATACTTGTCAAGTTACTTGGCAGCAACTTGTTTAAAGTACATGAACTATATGTTATGTATGCATATACTTATGGATGGGTGTCTCGCTTGTTGGGATGGGGACATATTCATGTTAACAAGGACTTAGTTCCTCAACAATTTAATCTCTGACTACATGATTTTGCTTTTCGACTGTTCAACTATATATGCATACCTGAGCTTGATTTCAAGCTGCATGTTATTTGCATACTCAGAAAGTGAAACTCCAGATTTTTATTATTTTAGGCTATATGTCGATCGCCAAGCATTGCGCTCCAAACTTTTGCCGATAAACACTTCACTTAAACTTTCTTTGCTGTCAAGACTTTGAGAAGAGAGTCAACTAAAATCATTCTTATTGATTTAGAGAATATGAAAACACCATTACCATTTTTTCATTCTTGAAAACTTACTGACTTTGTATTCCTGATGACAGGTTCGAAACACGGGAAGCTGGATGGAAATCGGTAACAGCATCAGCCATTTTGGAATTATGAGTGCTCAAGTTGTATTTGTGCTATTACTTTTTGCCCTCACAAATGTATACACAAAAGACATCCAAATTAGGTCAGACAGCTCATCCTCTAGGAAAGCAGTGTAAGTCACCTTGAAATTATAAATTTTGGACATCACAATTGACGATAGGTGACCTTTTCCATTCTTACAGTAAAGATTAAGAGCTGCAAGCTGCATAACAATCGATTCTTTTTAACCCCTACTTCCTGTGTCATTATTGTCTCTCTCTCTCTCTCTCTCTCTCTCTCTCTCTCTCTCTCTCTCTCTATATATATATATATATATATATATGTAAAATTTTTTTCCAGGGTTACGAAATGTGGAAATTGGTTCATAATACTTGTCATATTTGAGAAAGTAGTTTATTCTAAAATACTTGTCAAATTTATAGTTTCAAGGAGTAATAATTTTTTTTTTTTTTCTCTTTGTATATGACCAATAATTATTATTTTATCTTAATGGTTTTCATAGAGAATTAGTATTAAATTAAGAGTAATATAGTGAATTTAATCGATAATTTGTAATTTAAACAAATTTTATAGTTTACTTAAAAAATTTGAAATTCCAAATATAATAAGTATTATGAAATAGAGGTAGTAGTTACTTATTTTTTGTATTTATTGGAATATTGAGCTGCAGTTAATTCTTGCATTAAGCATCTGTTGGGCAACTATCATGTTAAAATACTATTTATTTTTGAAGAGGACTTAATTTAGTTTTTAGAGTTAGAAGAAATGAATGTCGGAACTATTAGTTATTAAAATAGCTAATAACTATAAAAATAACTAATTTCGCCGAATTAATTAGTTCTAGATAAACCAAAACGTTATTAACTTATAATCATGACTTGCTTGATCAAAAAATGTGGAAAGCAATGCAAGTCTGGCAACATTGTTGAGAAAAGAACTAAACGACAATTAATTACTAGTCAATGAACAGTCAACAATAAGAGAAAATAACTAAATGACAATTAATTACTAATCACTGAACAATCAACATTGTTCAGAAACATCCCAGAAATATCCACGGTGGTCAAGGTCTAGGTCTTCTGTTCTTCTACCATGCACTCACGAGGAAGCAGCTTCTTCTTGTACCAATTTACCCATACAACTTTCCTTTAAAGAAAAAAAAAGAAAAAAAATTCAAACACAAAACCCAACTTTATAATAAATTTTAATCTAATTTCTTAATATTTTCTCTCTCTGATTATGAGCATTCACAATATTATTTGGAAATTAAATTTCGCCAAAGTTACTTTTGCATTCTTACTCTTTAGTCCTTTTTAAAGTAACTCCTTTAATTACTAAAATATTATGAATAGGCTTAATATGTTAATTCAAACATGTCACACATAAATGAGGAAAAATTCATTGTTGGTTACTCATACATGAATTTATAACTTTCACAAGCAAAAAATCTATTCCCAAATGCATAAATTCATATCTAAATTTGTAATTTTAAATCTTATGTCACCCTAAATTTTATTGATAATCTATTGTATATTTAAACAGGTAAATTTTGATAATATTACACATATTTTCATACTAATAATAATATTAATAATTTTTAGAATTTTTTATTTTTATATATAAAATATTGATTTGATACGTAGTTAGCATAACTATAGACACAATAAATTTCACATTTTTAATTATTTAATTGATTTAATTTTTCAAATTAAATTGTTTAATTCGATATTTATAATTTTATAAATTGAAGTGTATGAACGGAAATTCCCACGTTACAGTCTATATATATATATATATATATATATATATATATATATATATATATATATTGACCTGCACGTTGACTTAGTCTCCTATAAATTACTGCTGAGTTTGGAAATGCATTTCAATCTCGTTGTCAAGCAGACCTCAACCAAAGAAATGAACCAACTTTCGTCGTATGTACAACGTTCTCATCTTTACTTGTTTTAAGCAATAATTATTCTTTGCTTCTTTTAACCAACAATTACAGAAAGACAAGAATTCATCACTTTATTACTTCTTAAAGTTTAAGTTCTTTTTCTTTTTTTTCTTGTGTTGTTGTTTGCAGATTTACCGGTGGATTAGAACTGGGAAATTTAGTGGTTGGTTCTAATTTACTCTGTTTTTCGTGGGCTGCAATCTCTGCTCTTCAAGCTGAACTGAACCAGTATCAAGATCAGCAGTCTTTATCTCTGAGATGCAGAGTTTATAAACGAGCAAATTATACCATTGTTGCTTTGATAACTTCACCTTCTTGTACGATTCATCATCTTCACCAGCTAGGGGGAGATTTGGTTTCATCTGAAACTCTTAAGGAAAATAACTTTACTCTGTTTGAATTTTTATGTTCTAAAGGAAACCCATCATTCTCAATTCATAGAGCAGCAATTACCCTCTTTTACCAATATTTAAGTGATCTCTCTCAACTGAAAGATCAGGTACCTTCTGTTTTTATACTCGCTAAGTTTGTTTAATTGGTCAAGCTCATTCTTAATAAATATCAATGTTTTAAATATTATTTGAAGTTTAAGAGGAGGCTGATTAGAGATTTTTGATTGTGTGTGTGCGTGTATTATGTAAATTAGTTGGAAGATTGATTACTGACTTGTTCTCATTTTATTTTCTTTTCTCGAGTGAATGATATGTTAGTTGCTCTTTCTCTAGAAACATCAAATGACTGAATACAAAACCGGTTAATTAGAGATTTTTGGTACATGGGTTTTTTTGAATGAATTGCTATCAAGAAAAACACCATATTAGAAATGTTAATTCAGTCCTTAAAATTTGTTTTTTGGGGTAAATTTCACTCATTTTAATCATAGAAGCTTCAAGATAGCTAAAAACAAAACACTTCCAAACTACTTCTCCAGCAACATTAAAAATTGAGTTTTTCTAAAAGATCAAATTCAACTCCAATTCCAAAGAGACTATATATGTTGTCTTAGTTGAAAGATTGGTCAATGACTTGTTCTCATTTAGTTGTTCTTTTCTTGTGTTTATGATTTGTTAGTTAGTCGATTCAACCACTGGTCAATTATTAACAGACACTCCATTGATTATTACTGGAAACTCTTTGGGTGGATCAATAGCTTCTTTGTTTAACTTATGGCTGCTAGAAAGTATCGATCGATCTTCCACCAGGCGTCCTCTATGCGTCACATTTGGTTCACCTTTGATTGGCAACTTAGGCCTTCAAGGAGCCATTTTAGAGCGACCTACATGGAATTCTTGCTTCTTTAATGTGGCTGCCAATCAAGACCCAGTTCCAAGCCTATTTGTCCCATCAATCTCTCCTCAACCTTTAGCCTCAACTCCACAAACTGTTCTTTATAGGCCTTTTGGTCCATTTCTCTTATGTTCTGAATCAGGATGTACTTGTGTTGATGACCCTGAAGTAGTTTCTCATTTATTAGAAGTAATGGGTTTGGAAAGTAGAAGAAGTCAAGTTTCTGCTGAATATGGAGCATTAGTGGAGAATCTAAAAGAAAGATTTATCTTGAGAGGAAGTTCATTGCTTGGTATATCGGGCATGGATGCAGGCATATTTCTACAGCTAGAAGCAATTGGAGATAAAAGGATCCAGGTAACTGAATCTTGCCCTAATAAGCTATGCTTTTTACATATTTTGTGAATAGAACCGAAGAATGACTTTAACACACTATTAACTTACCAGAAGTTTCTTACTTACTGTTAAAGGAGCGCATATAGAAATGATATTTATGACTTTCTGCTAATGCCAAAGGGCTTGAGAATTTCTGCTCAAGTAACAATCTGATGTCTGTTTTCCCGCCTATTTCTGCTATATGCTTTTGGATTTTCAGAAAGCTAGAATTCAATCCAACTTTTTTTTCTCATCTTCTTAGCAGCAACAGCAGCACGACATGGACATTGCTGACTTGATTAAAAAATTGAAACATAGGGAAAGAATTTGTGTTTTAACTAAAAGGAAAGGCTTGAATCGGAGCAGAAAACTAAATGATATAAAGATAAAAATGGCCTACCTAGAATGGTACAAGAAGAGTTGCAACACTATCCCAAAAAAAAACAAGAAGAGTTTCAAGGCTGACTTAATAGGTTACTATGATAGTTATAGAGACCTTCTTCAGTGTCATGACAAAAAGGTTACTATGTATAAGAAATTTCTTACAGCATATTGGGAAGACATGGTGGAAGAAGCCGAGAAAAAGCCTCACAAAGAAGGATCATTCTTACTTCTGACCTGGCTTTTTGCCGGAACAAATTATAGAAGAATGGTTGAACCTCTTGATATAGCAGAGTACTATAGAGCTGGCAAAAGAAACTACGAGAGTCAAGGAAGGTCTAAACATTACATTCTATTGGAGAAGTGGGCAAAAGAGGGTGCAGAGAAACCTGCAAGTGCTCCAACGAACAAAAAGAAACAAAATGTGGCTGGTATATTGACAGAGGATTCTTGCTTCTGGGCAAAGGTGGAGGAAGCTCTTATTTCAAGTGAATTGTTGAAAGATGCAACATCCAGTGTAATAGACAAACAGTCATCAAGAGAGTACCTAATTAACTTTGAGGCTTATCTAATGGAACAAATCAAGAACTATGCAGTATCTCCAGAGATTTTCTTGCAAAAAAGCACTTTTATGAAATGGTGGAGTGGGTTTCAGGAAATTGCCTCTAATGCTTTACTCATTGACTTTATGAAGAATTGCAGATATGTCCAATATGAGAAAGGATGCTTTTAGCTCTCACGCTGAACCTAGAGTCCTAGATTGTACTTGGTTGATCAAAATAAATATGGGTGTTTAATCTCAGAATTGAGTGATATGAAATGTCTATGTGATGATCTCTCTTTCCTTTCCTCTTTATCTATTCAATCTGTTTTTTAAATTTTATACCTTTACCATTTAATTTTTTGGCAACCATCATTCAAAGAGATGAAGTTTTAGGAGAGTTTGAAATAGTGAAGCTTAATTGTTCTAGGCTTCTAGCAATAGTGAAGCATTGATCGCTTCGCTTGTGCAGCTGCTAAACATAATTCATTTCCCATCTCCACAGAGTCGGTAACAAGTTGCTATGTGAAGTTAAAAATTTTAATAATCCTTCCTCTTGTTGAAGAAATGGTTCCAATGAGTTATCTTGTTCAAGAAAGGTGAAATCAAGGATTCGTCTATGATTGGATATTACAGGCTTTTTATCATGTTGTGACGTGGTTTGTACTTGTGTTTTTAAAGATTCTTGCTAGGAAGATCAAGTAGTTTTTGTGTCCTTTCACTTTACTGTTAGTGATCAAACAGCTTCTGTAAAAAGAGTAGAGCAGAAAATGTTTGTACTGTTACAGGGTCAAGTTCTGCAGATGCATTATCAAGAAACTCAAAGGTGAATTCATGATAAAAGCCTAAGATTCAGTTGCTTAGGATTCTTCAAGATTTTGGAAACTAATGGTATTTGATATAATGAAATTTGCAAACAAGAATTAACAGAATTTGAGAGAGTTTACGGAATAAATGAGTACTTTTTTTAAAAAAAATTTGTTAGAGCCTTTTATCTGCAGAAATAATACTGCGGGCTATACAATATATATAACGGACAACCATTACTTGACTGAACATAATAAAACTACTACCTCTCACTCCTAAAGTAAATAAAAAAATCAATCAAACCATTACCTAATTAGCATAATAAATGAGTACTTCCACTGAGCATTAATTATTTTTTAAATGGTCAAGTATCAGTCTGTCAATACTCAGTAATATTACCATCAGTATCCATATTTTACTTTGGTATATTGGAAGAAACCCGTTGAAAGAAATGGGAGAGTTTAGCTGTTCACCTACTACTCTGTGAAACTGAAACAAGTGCTCAATGACATGGCAATAGTTCAATTTATCTCTCAATTAGGTTATTTTAAATTTGTCCATATTCAATTCCTCAAACAAAAAAAAAAAAAAAAAAAAATTGTCCATATTAAATATATATATATATATAATAAATAATATATTTTTTCATTTTTTGTAATTTTGCTGTATGGAACTTTTTCCATGTAACGTAAGATGTATTTTGTCCTTTTAATCCTATTAAAATGAATCAATACAATATTGAGTTGGAATTTGGCTGGATTTGATTGGTTGGTTGTCGTTTTGCTTCTTTATATATATATATATATATATATATATTAATAATCACTCTCTATTCCATTGTTGAGATCCTCTGTGCAACACACTTCCTATTCTACCTGCACTACAACTATCATCTCCTTCACTTTTCTCTCTTAATTTTTCTTCCGAAAATATTTTCATTAACTAACTAAAACATGGACTCTACATATTTACAAGTCTAAGAAAAAGCTCAATTTCCAATTAATTAATT
The DNA here is from genome assembly GCF_041381405.1 of Jatropha curcas. Lineage (NCBI taxonomy): Eukaryota > Viridiplantae > Streptophyta > Magnoliopsida > Malpighiales > Euphorbiaceae > Jatropha > Jatropha curcas. The sequence goes on from NC_143161.1 coordinate 8,448,351, forward strand.
AATCAAAGCCCATAAAAATAATAACAAGCCCAATTTTCAATTAATTAGTCAAAGCCCATAAAAATCATTTTATGGGTTTAACACCAAATTTTAGTATTTTGAAAGTTACTATAAACGTGGAATACATTGTTTAACTCTCGAATTTTGATAAAAAAATATTGAGACACTTTAAATTTTAAAATCGACCTTCTGAAATTCACATTGTCACCTTTTATAATAATTTTTACACCACTTTCCACTAGTAACAATAATTTTAAAATTTTTTACTTTTATATGCAAAATATTAATTTGATCTTTGATTTATATATCTCTTGAAATAATAATTTTTATATTTTTAACTATATTAAGCATGTTAATCAATATAATTTTATAAAATTAAAGTGTATAATAAATATAATTCAATAAGCTAAAATATTTAACATGTCAAAATAAAATTTAAAAGTATGATAAAACTTTTCATAACAAGTGTAGAATGTATTGAGCTAGATTTAAAGACAGGGAATCCACAAATAATTTGAATTAAGTAAAAATATGGACACCAAACTATTGAAGATTTGCAAAAGAATAAAATATTGCATAAAATATGTTAGTCAGTATCCTGTTTCAAAATTTAAATCGTTTAATGTTTTTACATAAAAATCGATAAAGCAATTATTCTTTAAATTACAATAAAATCAATAGTAATTAGATCAAATTACTTTTTATTTCAAAATTAATATTATATCTAATATAAATAAAGATAAAATTGAAAAAAAAAATATTATTAATTAAAATATTTAAAATTACTTATATTTTAAGATAAAAAAAAAAGAATATTTTTGTCAAAGAGACAGAGAACTAGAAAGGATAGACATCAATCATCCACAGAAGAAGCTACGAAAATTATGATATGAGCTCACAAATCACAACTAAGAAACAGGCAAATGTGGACCATAGTTTGGCAAAATTGTAGCTGTGAATAAGCTGTAACCAAAATGAGCTGTTTAAGTTAAATTTTGGCTATAAAGTATAAACTAACCACATGCTTTTTTTCAAAAGGTGGGACCACTCTTGCACATGCAAATGTCCACCTCATTGATCATCTTTTTTTTTCTTTGATTTTCCCAATGCCTTCGTTTTTTTCCTATAGGGATTTTCCTTTTTCACCTTCTGCTGCTGCTACGGTACAAGCAGTAGAAGTAGAAGACAATATCTTTTTGTTTCAGTAATAGTTTATATAAACAGGACAAGGGCAATGAATTTTGAAAGGACACTTTTTATGAGCTCCAAATCAAGGGTATGATTGAACAAGTCAAGTCAATTTTGTGCTCCATGTGTGAGTTAAGAGTGAGCATTTGCATTGAGTTAAACCGAACCGGAAAAACTAAATTTCTAAAATAATAATCAAAAAAAGAATAAGTATATTTTTAATGGTGGTTCAACAAAAACCACAGAGCATTCGGCTACTTTATGGTATGGAAAAGGAACCTGACCTAACAAAAGATAATTTGGTTTTTTTTTTTTTATTATTAAAAATGAACCAAATTAATTAAAGGTTTGAGATAATTTATATCATTTGACTCTATGACGTCATTCTCGCTCGAGGGCGCCCTTGAGAAAAATCCGTCACCAATTCAACCAAAAAGTAAAGTTCAAAGAGAATAATGGTGAGGATATTGTTGTTAGCAGTGGGGATCAAGGTCCACCACCTAAATTATCCTTTAAGGATTGTCTGTTAATGGAACCTAGCGTGAGTGTGGAATCTAGGGCAAGCTTAAACCCGCACTTTGAGAATACTGAAAGTGTAACATCCCTTCCCAGTCCACCCGTTAACTCAAATGAACCGAGCCAAGACGCTACAATCTGGTTGACCCTATGTCCTTTCATGCTAATATCATTCTGTGTGCTGAATTCGGCCCGACTTGACTCGACTCTATGCAACGACTCAATTCAGTAGGATGTCACAGAATGTGATAGTGACGCGGACAAGGACATGGCGAATGGGGATGATACTTCGAGTATTAATAGTCAGGAGGAGGAAGGTAGAGCTAGCCATGATGATGTTCCTAACGATAGCCAGAACACTAGTTGGAGTGTGGAGGATATTAGGGTGGATAGCTTAGGGCCCTTTCTACAGATTACCCTTTCGGATGAGGCTAGAGATCTTATTTGTAGGACTTGGCGGAATGCTGTCGTTGTCAAATTGTTAGGATGAAATATAGGCTATAAGGGTTTCTACACAATGATTCAAGCTTTGTGGAAACCTTTTAGTGGATATAAAGTTATTGACCTAACTAATAACTTTTTCTTGCTCAACTTTGACAGACCTTCGGATCTTTATATGTCCTCCTAAATGGGCCGTGGTTGATTTATGGCCATTATTTGATTGTACAACCTTGGAGTCCGTAGTTCTGCACCACAGATGACACGCTTTCGTCAATGGTGGCTTTGGGTTCGTTTTCCTGACATGCCATTACACTATTATAACAAAAGGGTCCTAAGAACTATAGTTGGATGTGTGGGGAAACTTATGCATATATACTACAATACAGAGGAGTTAAAAAGAGGTAAATTTGATAGAGTGGCTGTGGAGATTGATTTGAAAAAGCCATTAGTATCCAAATTTGAAATTGATGGGCATACTCAAAAGATAGAATACAAATATTTGCAGAATATTTATTTCACGTGTGGTTGCTTTGGTCACACAAGGGACAAATGTCCTAAGATTTTAACTACAGCTCCAATGGAGGATGGTAGTAATGCATGCATGCAACCAGTACCTCCTGTTGCAGGTCATAGGGCTGATAGTGAATTATTTGGGGAATGGATGGTGGCTCCAGCCAAGCGTTGGGGAAGAGCTTCCAACAAGGAAAGTGCAAGGCGATTGGATCCTATCATTGCAGTGCAGAATAAGGACGATCTTGGGTTTCGCTTTTAGATTTTGGCTAACCTTCCGCACGAGGATAAAGATGTGCAAGATATGGAAGATATAAGGATTCCTAGTGCTATCAGTCATGGTAGCAGGCGGGATTCTAGTCCTACTGTCTCTAGAGTGATGGACTCTCAATTGTCTCTGGATTAGACCAATCGTGTAAGGGCCAAGCCCATCAAGGTACCCCGACTAGACATAAATAAGAGAAAGGAGAAAGAACATGGGGGGATAGCCTAATGGTTTGATGTGCAAGCCACTATAGTCCTGAAGCCTACATTTGACAATGATCCCATTTAGAATTCTAATTGGATTAATGTTCCTATTTCTTTAAATGAGAATCATACTGCTATAGCCATCAAGGATTCCTTGGCCTATAGTTTACCAGCTATGGCTAAGGGGAATAGTCAAGAGCTCTCTTTAGATCTCCCACTTCGGTCTGAACTTTTTAATTTTAACAAACGATCTCCAGATCCTAGGAAGGGCACATGAATGAAGAGCAAAAGGCCTACTTTCAAACGTAAACCTCCCCTTCCTACCCTAGCGGATTTTGTTCCCTTAGGAGATGCTATGAAGAAGATCTCAGAGAATTTGCATATTGCAGGTCAAGAGGGAGCAGCATCCATTGATGATACCATAGAAGAGTTTGATAAGGAAGCCGAGGATCAAAGGGTCCCTAATTCTCAATAATTGGTTTTTATGGAGTTCGAATTCCTTGTGTGGAATTGCCAGGGGGTATCCAGTAAAAGGTTTAGTCGGGTTGTTAAAGAGTTATTGCCATGCACAACATCTCTTTGTTAGTAGTCGTGGAAACCAGGATTAGTGGTGTTACAGCAGATAAAGTTATCTCGAATTTAGGGTTCCCTTTCTCTCATAGGGATAAAGCGTGAGGTTTATCGAGTGGCATTTGGGTTTGTGGAAGTCAAGTTTCTGTTCTATTTAACCATAAGCAGTTTATCCATTTGGAGCTTCAGGTGTTGGGGTATCTTACTTTCTGGTTCACCCTTATATATGGTAGTCCCAACCTTATCGTTAAACGGGAGCTCTGACAGCATTTATTAAATATTCATTCTCGTTGTTCTTGTCCGTGGGCGATTGCTGGTGATTTTAACATTGTCCTTCGACTCAATGAGAAATAAGGTACAACTAACGATACTGCTTTTTGTACTCATTTCAGAGATTTATTTGACATAACATGGTTGCAAGATATGGAGTACCATGGCTCGAAGTTCACCTGGAAAAGGGGCTTGGTCTATGAGCGGCTTGACATAATGATTTGTAACAACTCTTGACTTTCTTCTTTTTCGGGGACTAGTGTTACTCATCTTCCTAGGGTTAAGTCGGATCACTCGCCTATTCTTATTGGCCTTGGTCGAGATATTGGGACATTCTATCATTCTAAGAGTTTTAAGTTTCTTAATTTATTGCAAAATAAGGAGGATTTTGCTGATGTGGTACTCATAACTGGCGAATAAGGGGAGATATTGTGCGGAATCTTAGTGATCTTGTGATGTCTTTGGGCCAGTGGCATAAAACTTATGTTGGAAGTATCCGTAATAGGAAGAGATCATTGTTGGCTCCTATTGATGGTATCCAGCATGCTTTAGAGAGAAGGCATAGAGAGAATTTGGGCGATCTTGAATCATTTAAGGGAGGACCTTGAGCAGCTTTTGACGGAGGAAGAATTATATTAGTGTAAAAAATCTAGAAGCAAATGGCTTTCTTATGGGGATAGGAATACAAAGTATTTTCACGCTATCACCATGAAAAGGCGTCGAAGCAATAGAGTGTTACATTACAAGGTCCTGATGGTTTATGGGTTTTATGATCAAAGTGTAATCTGGGCTTAGGCTTTAGAGCATTTCGCTAACTTGTATACAGAGGATCGAGACTTTTGTTATCTTGTGAGTTTCTCGAATTGGTTTTCCCCACTCTCTGTGGAGGACCGAGAGAATTTGGCCAGTAATGTCACCATGGAGGAAGTGCGGCTTGCACGGTTTCAAATGGACCCTTCTAAAGTTCCGGGTTTTGATGGCTTCAATGATTTCTTTTTCCAAAAAAACTAGACTATTGTGGGTCACGATATCTTCAAAGTTATGAATGCAGTCTTTTTTGGGGAGTTTGACTTGGCAGAATTGAATAAGACGTTAATTATTTTGATTCCTAAAATCCAGCAGCCGACTAATATTTCTCAATTCCGTCCCATTAGTTGGTGCAACACTGCATTTAAAGTGGTCACCAAAGTTGTTGCTAATCGCCTTAAACCTCTTAAGACTAAGCTGGTGGGGTCGGAGCAGGTCAGTTTTGTCGCTGGGAGGCACATAACTGATAACATTGTTATAGCACAAGAAATTATTCACTCTATGAAAGCTAAAAGTTCGGGTAAAAGGTGGATGGCTATAGAAGTAGACTTGGAGAAGGCGTATGACAGGTTGGGATGGAAGTTCATTGAGTATACCCTATTTGATATTGGCTTTCCCAGCGTTATCATTCACGTTATTATGTAGTGTATTTCATCTTCAACCTTAAGCATTGCTTAGAATGGATCGCAGTCTGAGTACTTTAAACTTCTCGTGGTGTGTGACTAGGGGATCCCCTTTCACCTTATATTTTTGTTCTCTGTATGGAAAGGTTATCTCATGATATTTAGTCTGCTGCTTTGGATTGTCAATGGAAGCCTATTCGGATTAGTCGGCAGGGGTCATCTCTCACTCTTTTTTTTTTTTTTTTTGCCGACGACCTTTTCTTATTTATTGAAGCCTCAACCACTCAAATGGATATTATTTTGAAAGTTTGTTCAGAATTTGCTATGTCGTCGGGTCAGAAAATTAATATGGAAAAAAATTTATTATATTTTTCCAAGAATACTTCTGCTCAGCATGTTAGGATATTAGCTGTCGGTGTAACTTCAAAGTGACAGATGATTTAGGGAAGTATTTAGGAATTCCAATTACTTGTGGAAGATCCAAAGTTACTGCTTTTTCTTTCTTGGTGGAAAAAGTTCATGCTAAGCTCTCTAGCCGGAATGCGAGTCATCTGTCGCTCGCAGGTAGAATCACTCTTGTGAAAGCGATTTTTTTAGCTATCCCTACTCATGTGATTCAAACGGTTTCTATGCCTATCTCTATATGCCGTGAGATAGATACAAATCGTCACTGTCCTTCGTAGGTCAGAAATTTCATTAAAATTTATTAAAACTTAAATCAAATTATATCTACAATGAACATGATCAATTTAATTAGTCAATTTGAAGTGAACTCTAGGCATCTTACATAGGTATTTGATTTTTGATTGATTCGATTTCAATTTTTACACAAAATTCAATTGAAAACAAAGTTATTAAACATCAAAAGTAAACTGTGATGAAATAATAATTAAAAAATAATTATTAAAATATATACATTCATGGTGAGGGAGGGTTAAAATTCAATTATGTACACCCAATTTGCATTAGAATTTTTTACCATTTAATATATATATATTTATTATTAATTAATGTAAATTTTATTTACCAACGCGTTAAATTTAAGCTATTTGGAAGGCATTGGTTTTTTTTTTTTTCTGGCCTCCACTTTCGGTCGACTGTCCCCTTTATTTTATTAAGAATTTTGCTGTGCATACAAGATTTTCAAACGCAGATAACTAAAACAATATAGGTCTGATTTGGACAGCAATTTGAATCCATTGTTTGGTATTTGAGCTCTCAAATCTCAATCATTAGTTTAAGACATTTTTATTAAACTTAATATTTAAAGCATTATTTAAAACTTAAAAATTATTTAAAGATTAAAATTTCAATATTAAATTCTTAATTTTAACTCAATAATTACGTTACTTTTTTTGAGAAAATTAATTTTTCTTTATTAATGCTTTACTGGCTCTATTTAACATCTAAAATTAGTACTTATTTGGTACTACTCAATTCTTAAAAAAAAAAAAAAAAAAAAAAAAAAACAGTGGAAATACTTACATACATCAAACGTACCTACCAAATAAATATAATAAAGGAATTTTTTTTGTAGAAATAGATATACACAGCGAGATATTTGGTTGTAGAAATTCAATTTTCTATATAAAATCACTTTCCTAATAAGTAAATTTCCAGAAAAGAAATTTCAGGAATATAGAATCTATATTCATGTTTAGGTGGGAATAAAATTCGTTTTAGGAAAATAAGGTAATTAAAAGCATTAATGTGATTTCGTTTTTATTGAAATTCAGCATTGAAACCACAAATATGACAAGTATTTTAGAAAAAATTATTTTCTCAAATGTGATAACCATTATGGAGAGGAGGTTGTAGGTGGAAAATTAGAAATAGAGGCTATTTATTCAAGATTTGAATTTCTTTGAAAATGCAACATTTCTATGTACTAATTAAATATTATTCCTTTTATACTAAAATATAAATCATTTAGTCCCTTTGTTCCAAAAAATAAGTCGCTTTTGGGTGATTATTTTCTCCAAAAATATAAGTCGCTTTAAATATTTTAAGGAATAATAAATGATGTTTTTTCCAATGATACCTTTATTTACATTAGATATAATAAATACTTTCACAAATAACTATTGGTCTTGATATAACGGTTAATTTAATCAAATTACCCTTAGTTTTGTTATAATATAAGTGAATTAATTGATTCCTTAATTCTTCTGCAAAAACCTTAAACGGCTTATATTTTGTGATAGAGAGAGTAAGATTTTTTACACAAATAATTAATTCTCCTAAATTATAACAAAACTGATAGTGTGATCAAATTACCCTTCACCTCAATGTCAAAAGTAATTTTATCTAATATAAATAAGGATAACATCAGAAAAAACACGATTCATTACTCTTTAAAATACTCAAAAAAAGACTTATAATTTATGATAAAATAATCACACAAAAACAATTTATATTTTGAGATATAGGAAATATAATTTTATTTTCTTATATAAAATTTGGATAACATTTCTTAGCAATCAAATGCTCTGGAGAGTAAGTAAAATTTTTTCAATGTGGAATATTATCCAAGATCCAAAACAAATAATGATTTTCAATAAATCTAGGATGGAGAATTGAAAAGCATTTACTTATATAATGAAAAAGTTATTGAAATATTAAAGAAAAAAATATATATATTTGACTCAAATGTTATGAAAATTCACAACTAGCACTTCACCGATATCCTTACGAAGAAATATAAAATACAAAATAAAATAAAAAATAAAAATAGTGGGGGGTCCATTAAATTCCCGCGTCAGATAAGAGTATATGCCCAATATGATTCGTCGTGTGAGCAACGAAATATGCGCCAAAAACACCGTTGCGCGTTCCAAGTTCTTTTTATCCGAAGCTGACACGTATTTTATTTTTTTATGATTATTTTTCTGAACGCCGTTTTAAATATATAACCGTCTGATATGATTCCTGCCCCACTTCCTTAACATCCAATGCCACCATTTTCTTGATGGGCATCATTGTCTTTTGACGATGTATAATTTATAATAATTGAAAAAACAATCTAAATGTGAAATTATTCTTACATTTTCTCCAAAAAATTAATTTGCATATTCTTTCCCGAAATAGACCCATTTTGAATTTATAAACATAATTAATATTATTAAATTATAATTTTTACTTAATTTTTTAATATCTCTTACAATTTTTTCCTAAAATAATGTATTTTAATCAGTTTCTTATTTTAAGTTTTAATTAATTTTATTTCAAGATTGAATAAATTCACTTATAATCTTTTATGTTATAATTAAAATTATTCAGATCTTAAATATTTATCATAATTAATTGCCAACCGAACAATGTTGAATATATTTTTATAATTAAGGAAAACCAAATAAATCACCAACAAATAAATTAATAACCAAAATATAAAACCTCTTAACCTTTTATTTTGCACTGGACCAAAATGCCATTAGTTACCAATTTAATTAAAATAATTTTTTGAGGAAAAATTTAATTAAAATATTAATTCACATAATAATGCTTTATTTAATTAATCAAACTCGGATTAATATTTAAATTTCACAAACTCAAACTTACGCAACAATCTTATATAATTTATAATATTACTGTGGTAATATAGGTTTTGTATATATATAAAAAATAATCATCTATATAACTATTGCCTCCTAAGTTTTTTTTTTTTTTTTTTTTTTTTTTTTTTTTGTTCTCGAGTTGAATTTTTTTTTCTTCTCTTACTTATAGTTAAATACAAGACTATGAGTTAACCATGTGTGACGTTATTGATCTTCTTGCTAACGTGAGGAGTGAAAGATATCAAGTTCAAATTCTTTCAACTATAAAAATTTTTACTAATTTGATGAATAAATATTAATTTATTTTAGTAAAGAATTAAATATTTAATTAATAATTAAATAAGATTGAAATATTTATTTTTAGTACATTTTATCAGAAGTAACTATAATTTCAATTTTTTATTCCACTTTATTTATTACTCTAGAGAATTAAGAAAATATTAATTATTTTTTTCAAATTTATTTTTATCTCTCTGAGTATTAATTATTTAGAGAACTGAAAAGAGGTAATATAGTCGATTAAAACCTTTTTCATTTTTTACAAAATTGAGATAGTTTATTTATTGATTAATCTTTTTATGCAATCTAATTATTTCATTTTCCCTATTAAAAAAAATATGTATGTTTTAATGAAATGGAATGAGTTAATTTCTATTCTTAACAGTTTATAACTAATAATAATTTTTTTTTCCTCCTCTCTTATTTCAAACTAGCAGTATAGTTATGGTACACACATTTAATAAAAATATATATATTTATATGACTTTATGTTAATAAAATATGCGGAAAAAAAGGAATGAATAGCAAATAATGAAACCATAGATTTTAATGTGAGAGTGTGAATTAATAAATAAGTGCTGTGAAATATAAATTAAACTCATTATTACATATTAAAATATAGCCTGATGATAAATACATATATGACTGTGACTTATTCTTATAATTTATAGATTGTGGATAGAACTATCAAAATCGTAAATTTCACTCACCGCGTTGGCAGCTGTTGCTACTAAATCAAAACTCATATTTTATTTAATAAAGGAATTTAAATTTGTTGTCCTAAAACATCGTTTTCTTTCTTTTTTTCAATTTTTATACAATAGAATTTTTTTTGGCCAAAACTTAGTTTTAAAATGACAAAGTAACCCCTTCTTATTGCCATGGATCCAGCAAGCAATCCGTGATTCGTGTTATTGAATTAAGTGGCGCGTGCACTCTACTCCATCCTTTTTTTTTTTCAATTTCCGAATTTAACCCTTTCCCTTCTCTACCCCACTCTCTCAGTTCTTACCAGTCAGTCACCACCACCACTTTCCCTACCACTTCATCTCCTTTCCGCTGCTAAAAGGCCCTTCTCTGCTCTCTCTTTCTCTATGGCAACCATGGTAAGACCGCCGTCATTATTCCTCATTCTCATTTCCCTCTCATCCCTCTCTTTCCTCTGCGAATCAAGACTCTCTTACACCTATTACGACAAATCTTGCCCAAAATTTTCTCAAATCATTCAAGATACCATAACCAACAAGCAAATCACCAGTCCTACAACCGCCGCCGGAACTCTCCGTCTCTTCTTTCATGACTGCCTCCTCAATGGCTGCGACGGTTCCGTTCTCATCTCCTCTACTCCTTTCAACTCTGCCGAACGTGACGCCGACATTAACCTCTCCCTTCCCGGTGATGCCTTTGATCTAGTCACTCGTGCCAAAACTGCCCTTGAGCTTTCTTGCCCTAATACTGTTTCTTGCGCCGATATTCTAGCCGTAGCAACCCGTGATCTAGTCACAATGGTTGGTGGTCCTTACTATAGTGTTCTGTTAGGGAGAAAAGATTATCGCATCTCTAAATCTGCTTATGTAGAAGGCAATCTGCCAAAACCCACAATGCCGATGTCAAAAATTATCGATATTTTTGGTTCTAAAGGTTTTAGTGTTCAAGAAATGGTGGCGTTGAGTGGTGCACATACTATAGGTTTTTCTCATTGTAAGGAGTTCAGGAGTTTTGTGTATAATGACACAGATTACAATCCAAGATTTGCTCAGGGTCTTCAACAGGCTTGTGCAGATTCTTACAAGAATCCAACTTTATCAGTTTTTAATGATATAATGACACCAAACAAGTTTGATAATGTGTATTTTCAAAATTTGCCTAAAGGGTTAGGCCTATTAGAATCAGATCATGGATTGTATAATGATCCAAGAACCAAGCCTTTTGTGGAGCTTTATGCTAAAGATCAGAACAAGTTTTTCCAAGATTTTGGGAAAGCAATGGAGAAGCTCAGTGTTTATGGCATCAAGACTGGAAGGAGAGGTGAGATTAGGCACAGGTGTGATGCTATCAACTGAAAATTTTATGGGTTCGTTTTATTTTTATAATTTTTTTTTTTGTTGTTGTGATTTAGTTGAGAAATTAAAGGGATAATGGGTGATCGTGAATGAAGATTTTGGGTTTTATTTATGTATTAATTCTTTTGGTTAATTGTGAGGATCTGAAGTTGATATGTATACAATATTTGTCTGCACTGATCATGATATCAAACTTAAATTATACATGTTTTCTTTACTTTTTCTTCTTGGTTTCAATCTGTTTGTATTTTCCCAATGGGCTTCTGCTTGTTTTGATGGTTTTATTTAATTTAATTTGCTCATTGCTCAATTTTGAATGTTAAGTAATTGCCAGTTTTAATGCTTACAGTTGCATTTAGTATTTACAGGACCAACAATTGATTGTTGGTCTGCTTGAGACCTGGTGCAAAACCAGCAAGGGATTGCATTTACCTCCATTGCTGTTCTTTACTTCAATTACATATTTTTTATGAACAGGTTTTAATTTAATGGTATTATAGTAATTTCATTACCTAAAAAATGTAGAAATGAAGAAATTATGGTGATGGATTTAAGAATATAGTAATGAGGAAAGTGAAGGGGAAATATGCTTTAGAGTTTGACATTGGTGGTGTATTTTTCGAAGTCTTTGAGTTGAATTCTGTCTGTTCTTGTTTTATTTACTTTAATGGTGTCTCTTATTATTGCTTTACCACCAATTCTTTACTGTCAAAAAACCAGAATTGTGGTTTGAGATGGAGATCTGAAATTTGAGCAGAGAAATTTTGCACTGGAATTGCAGACATTACCAAACTACCGTCCACATCTACTTGGAACTCAGCCACGCATGTTCTAGTGCAGTAAAATTCTTAATGAAATTGACGTTTAGCGATGATTGGCATTGAGATGAAATTACTTTTTAAAAACTAATCATATTGATTATTTTGAACTATATTTCTATTCTTCCAAGATTAAAGCGCACTAGACTCTATTTTGGTGATCCAAAATTAGATAATCGAGATAGTATAACCGCTGTCCGGCTAAAAAAAATTACTCTCTCACTTAAGTGTTAAATGGGAAGAGGATGACAACTTTGGTAATATCAAAAAATTATGTGTCGGTTCCGACCAATTCAGGCCAAGACAATTGACATTCAAATAAGGCAGCTGAGAGTACTGGAGCCCAAGTGTTACTCCGGCAGCATGCATCCAAATCGAAGCCACTGTAGAAATCAGAATAGCTTTCAAATGATGACCCCATAAATGTAATAATCTCACTATCTCATTATTAACATATGCCCATATCGGTCAAAAGTAAAACCACTTGATGCAATTGTAGCCAACAGCTCAGCTTGCTAAACAGACCTACCATCCTTACATTTCTTGAATGATTTTAATAGTTTTGGAGCAAGCAGAAGAAACATCATCATTGTGTTCTTCTGTTCTGAGGAATTTTCTGAATGTTAATTTACTTCTTTATAAAAAAAAACTTTATTTTTGTTTTTGCCCAAATTTAAAATGTTGCCAAAGAAACTATACAATTATAGCAAATTTTAATGTTGATTGTAACAAGAGTTTTCAAATTGGAGAGCTAAAACAGTAACTCTACAGTTCAAATCTACGATCATCAGGGTGAAATTTAGTGGCCTCAACCACTGAATCAAGTTATCTCTAATAAATTATTTCTAATTATAAAATTCTACATAGAGAGGACAATAATGATTTAGGCAGATAAGCAAATAAATTATTAATTTTTTTGAGCTCATAAACTATGAGCATGGTGACACTTAGACAAATATATAGATGTTTGTTAAAAAACAAATTAGTTGAATTTACTCCCTTTACCATGATCCATTTGAAACATTACTCATGTGTTTGGAAAATTTTAATTTTTCATGTAACAACCATGCAAGTGTTCTTTAGGCTTGAAATTAGTATCATGCTATCTTGTGTGAGAGTAAAATATATTTTAAACTTTACATTTTCATTTATTTTTTAACCATAAAAATATCCACATTACACGAACTTTTCATGGGCAATTAAAAGTTTCGCCTGTATTACGTCGCCCTGCAGGAAATTAGAGTCAGAATGGAATTATCTTATTAGAGATGGAGCTAATAAAATTTTTTCGATTTATTTTTCATTTTAATATATTATTATAAAGTATAAATTTCTTTATTAACACAATAAATTATAAATTTTAAACATAATTTAGTAGTATTTTTATATTGTTAGCTAAAATCATAACATTTAAATGCTTAAATATGTAAAAGTCCTATTTTTTTAATAAAAATAATATATTATTGACGGTAGCGCGTTACAAAAATGCAAATATCTACTGTCCGCGCCCCGAACAATATCGGGGTCGGAGCAAGTCAAATCTGTTTCGGGTCAAATTGTCATTCATATTTTTCCGATTTCTACTTCAGTAGTAGCGGGCTAACCCAACTTTTTGAACATAGACGGCCCGATGTAAACAAAAGCTATCCGACCTGAACTTATGGGCCCGTGATTAAGAAGATGGATGAAAATGAAATGGAATGGCTAAAACCCTAGAAGGGGAATTAGGGTTTTTGCCATTCTGGCTTGTAAGTAGCAAAGTGAAGTAAGTGATACTCTTTCCCTTTCGCTAAAAATTCGACTTTCTGGAACAGTTTTCTTTCCTTCTAAAGTTTAATTCGAAGAAGGACCGCAGTTCTCCACCTATTTTCACCATGGACGTGGAATACCCAGGTTTTGCTTAATCAGTTACAGGTTTATGGTTTTTTTTGTTTTTTTTTCTTTGGGTGTTTTCGCGTAGTGTATTGATTTTTTTTTTTTTTTTTTTTTTTTACATCTCCTTTTGTTGTTAACGTCAGTTAAAGATTTAGACAATGACACAAGCGAAGAAGAGGAGGAGGAGGAAGAAGAAGAAGAAGAAGTACAAGGAAGCGAAAACATCTCGAAATCTCGGAAAAAATTAGCTAGGGAGCATAAAGATCAGTTGCAGAAACTTAAAGAAAAGGTTTTTTTTTTTTTTTTTTTTTTTTTTTTTTTTTTTTTTTTAATCTTTTGGTTTTTTTGTTTCAAAACTTTATTTTGTTTTGTTAGAAGGGATTGGGACATTTGAATGCTTATTCTCATTTTTGAGCTTATGAATAGCCATTTTAAAGTTTTTCTTGTGGTCTGTAACTTTGCATTTCCGTTTTGGTCCTTATGTTGCCATGAATAATCAGGAAATGTACTGAACTTAAAAGACCTTAGCTTGTCAGGTGCAAGTATTTATAGACTATAGATGGTTGAATTCTAAGATTTGGTGGTAGAACAGTCACTTGGATAATTTTTAGGTTTCATTTGGATAGGGAATTGAGAGGGATGGATTTGGATTGTTTTTCTCTTTTTAGGTTTAAAATTTTCTCCTTTGAGGCATATTTAACATCCATGCAGTTGTTTGATATGTAACTTCAAAACTGGGATTCTTTGCTTTGGATCCCTAATTCGGGAGTTATAAGGGAATTGCAGTTAATAGGCTGGTGTAGTGCAAACTATCATGGTTGAGTTGCTTTTTTATGTTGGAGGTTGGGTTTTGTCCATATTGATCACGAGGATATAAAGATTTTTATATTTACAACAACAATAACAACAACTAAGTTGTAATACCAAACTAGTTGGGTTGGCTATATGAATCTTCTGTTTTCACTTTACTCTGTTCATAACTAAGAGAAATTTAGATGAGAAAAATTTTTAATTTTAGATGATAAAAATTTTAAAGCATTAATAATAAACACATTTAAATATCAACTATCAAGAGGTTCTTAATGGTTATGATAATCAATGCGAAGTCACTTTATAACTGATCAATGTTTACATTCCTTGCTACTGTTCTGATTGTTATTAATGTTATTTTTTCTGAAAATTTTTTATACAGGACCCTGAATTCTATCAATATTTGCAAGAGCATGATGAGGAGGTTTTACAATTTGATGATGAGGAGATTGAGGTGAGCTCGGAATAGGTTCATAGCAGTGACAGATCCAGGAATTAAAGTTAGGGGGGCTAATAAAAATTTCAAGAGTTAAAGGGGAGCGAAATTGAAAATACTTACTATTTTAGTAGGTAAATTTAAAAAATTTTAATTTTTTATGGGTGATTTTTTTTAAAAAAAATTTGCTAGGGGGGGCCGGGGGGCCACCCCTAGACCCCCTAGCTCCGTCAATGGGTTCAGGTGTCAGAATCTTCCAGATCAGTGAACTAAATTATATTGCCAAGTTCATACTTTTTGCAATTTCTGCAGGAAGATGCTGATACTGAACTGGAGGCTGCAGATATGCAAGTGGATGAAGAAACAAGCGATCATGATATTACAGAAAAGGAAGATAAACCTTCTAAAAGTGCTATTACCACTGCTATGGTTGACTCTTGGTGTCAATCAGTTCGAGAAAATGGAAAAGTAGGTGCTGTCCGTTCTCTTATGAAAGCTTTCAGAATTGCATGCCACTATGGTGATGATGGTGGGGATGACTCTTCAATCAAGTTCACTGTCATGTCCAGCAGTGTCTTTAATAAGATAATGTCGTTTGTACTCGGTGAAATGGATGGAATTCTTCGTAAATTGTTGGGCCTACCTGCTTCTGGTGGTAAGAAAGAAACTATAAATAATTTGATGAGTACAAGAAAATGGAAGAACTACAGCCACCTGGTGAAGTCGTATCTTGGAAATGCCCTACATGTTCTGAACCAAATGACTGACACAGATATGATATCTTTTACATTAAGACGTCTCAAATATTCTGCTGTACTTTTGGGTGCTTTTCCAAATCTATTACGGAAGTACATGAAGGTACACAATCTGGATGTCATTTTCTTGGAGCTTAGAGTTTTTTATAGTTTTTTTCCATCGCATATGACTTCAACTTGTGAATATGATGCCATTTTGTTGGAGCTCCTGTCCTTAGTTGTTATAGTGGTGAACACGAAGGAGGCCGGAGACTGTTCATTCTCCGAATACTGGAAAAGTTTATACATGTATTTAATTTGTTGGAACTGAAATACCACTTCCTCCCTGCCAAACTTGATGCATGTATCCTTAAAGTATGTCCATCCTACAAAACTGGAGTAGTGCAGTTAGGATTTTGTTTGGAGCTTGTTGGTTAATAAGGTTTCATAGTTAGATGCTTTAAATTACTTCTTAAAAATGAATAATTTCAAAAAGTTTCTTTAGTGATTGGTTTTCTCAAGTTGCTAAGATGTCTTGTATGCTATTTACAAAATTGGGAGAGAAATGTATTATAAAGGTTTAAGTGATAGCAAAGTTAGTCACTAACAATCTATAAGCATGAATCAGAATTTGGCTTTATTCCTATAGGTGTATCATGTCATGCCTACTATTGCTTTGTCCTGCATTTAAGGTGCAAAACCCAATGTTTGAAATTAGATTTGGTTTTGACTATCTAGTCTCTATGTTATAAAACCATTTTATCATATATGTAGGTGTCCTTATGCGCTTACAAGATTATGGGTTTACTGACTCACGGTTTAAAGTGAACATGCCCTGTGCTTTTTGAGTTTCGATATTTAAGGGACAGGACTCCTGTTCATTTATAATTTGCTTTCACTGTCTTATTTCAGGTTGTCCTTCACTTTTGGGGTACAGGAGGAGGAGCCCTCCCTGTTGTATGTTTCCTTTTTCTGAGAGATTTATGCATTCGACTTGGATCTGACTGTTTAGATGAATGCTTCAAAGGGATATACAAAGCCTATGTTTTGAACTGTCAGTTTATAAATGCCTCAAAGTTGCAGCACATCCATTTTCTCGGGAATTGTGTCATAGAACTTCTTGGTGTAGATCTTCCAACTGCATATCAACATGCCTTTGTTTTCATCAGGCAACAGGCTATGATTTTGCGCGATGCAATTACTATGAAAACTAAGGTAGTATTTTTTTTAATGAAAGAATTGTATGCTTCTCGCTAATTATGCTATTTGTATATAGATTTGAATTAAAAACATCTGATTGATGTGACACTGCAGTAGGCCAGGTGTATCTCATTTTCTCTTCTAATTAAATATTTTTTATGGGAGAGCATGCTTGAATTGTTGCTTTATTTTTGCTGTTGCTGCCTTATGTTTTAGTTCTGGGCAATTGTACTATTTATCACTTTTTGTGCAGTTTCTCACCTTAGACGCACAATACCTCTCACTGTTCTGTAGGAATCATTTCGCAAAGTTTATGAATGGAAGTTCATAAATTGCCTTGAACTTTGGACTGGTGCTATCTGTGCTTACAGTTCAGAAGCTGATCTTAGGCCTCTTGCTTATCCATTGTCCCAAATAATTTCTGGAGTTGCCCGCCTAGTTCCAACTGCTCGTTATTTCCCCCTCAGATTGAGGTGTATTAGAATGCTGAACCGGATTGCTGCTTCTACTGGTACCTTTATACCTGTTTCTATACTTCTTTTGGATATGCTGGAGATGAAAGAGTTAAATAGGCGCCCTACTGGTGGTGTTGGGAAAGCTGTTGATTTACGTACCATATTAAAGGTATTTTATGCTCTTTATTATTTTCTTTAGGTTTAGGTCAAGTGGCTCGGAAAGGTCAAATTTCAGCGCTTCTGTCAATATTGGCCCCATTTATCAATTTTTTAAATTATCATATAACATTTTACTTTCATGTTATTGATAGAAATAAGGAGGATTTCCTTTGCTTCTTTACGTTCTAGCCAAAAACAAATCTTCCTTTGGATTGTTTTCTTCAGTTTACTGTTTCGCTTTATTGCTTATATAAATTTGGAGAAATGTTAATCCAGGTGAGCAAGCCTACCTTGAAGACGAGAGCATTTCAGGAGGCATGCGTATTTTCTGTGGTTGAAGAGCTTGCTGAACATTTAGCTCAATGGAGCTGTTCTGTTGCTTTCTTTGAACTGTCTTTTGTTCCAGTTGTGCGGTTGCGTAATTTTTGCAAAACTACTAAAATTGAAAGGTTCAGAAAAGAAATACGTCAGCTTATTTATCAGGTAAGTCCCTTTAAATAGTGATTAGTTGTAGTCTACTGGAGTGAGAATTTTCTCAGAAGTGTATCAGAGGAGAGTGATATTTCTTTTAGTCGACTTCTATAAATATTTGCACGGCGTACTAATGCTTTTCCTCTTGCCCAAGGTTGAGGCTAATTCTAAGTTCACGAATGAAAAGCGCATGTCCATAAGTTTTCTACCAAGTGATCCAGCAGCTACATCTTTTCTTGAGGTCTGAGAATCCATTCTTCCTTCCTTTTTTTGTGCTAAAATTTTCATCTACATATTTAGTTTGCTCTTGCGTAGTGGTAGAGTAGATGTCTTTTTTAACCTTCCAATCAGTGGCCTCTTATTTGTGCTCTTGTTTTCTGAACACTTTTAACATTTGACTGCATCAATAAGCCCAAAGCTAGTCTATTGCAGCTTTATGAAGTATGAACAATATTGTAGAGATGAAATCCTCTTTCATAGTGCAGAAGAAATGGATGGGGGTTGTTATTGTGGATTCTTTTATGTTTTTATTATGTGATTTTCTTACTTTGTTGGTTAACATCTTACTGATGTTGGCTGTAATGTTTCTGGTAATGATAAATGCCAAGTTTACTGCAACACGGGTTCATTCATGATACAGAATGCAACTGATAAAGTTTTCTAAGCAGAAAATGATCTTTATATGTGTTCTTTTTATGTACCTTTGGCTAATTCAATGTGCTGATAAATGAGTCCTGTATTTTGTCACAGGATGAGAAAAAGTCAGGGGCCAGCCCTCTGTTACAGTATGTTGAAACTCTACGGAAGAGGGCACAACAGCAAAAAGATTCATTGGAGGAATCCAGGTTTATTATCCATTTATTTTTTTAATCATTTGTTATAGTAATCCTTTTCTGCTGTCAGAAGGCCAATATGTAAGTCATAGCTTGTAATTTTCAGCGTTCTTGTGGGTGAAAAATCATCTTTCTTTGCCAAGAAAGTGTCGGAAATCAATGAAGATGATGATAGTGAGACTGAGAAAAGTGCTGCCGTCTTTAGTTCCTCCTGGTTACCGGGAGGTGATTCCAGGTTCATTTCCTCTCTTTTTCATCTCCACTTGCATGCCTAGATACATTCATCATAATATTGGCTCTCTCTTGCTTCCCACCCCACAAGAGTATATGCATCCAGAGTTTATCTGTGATGGTTTGTATTTTCAATAAGTAGGGTAATATGTGCATGTGAGCCTTAGCATATAATTGCAAGATTGCTCCTTTTTGATAGGAAGATCGTGGTTCTAACTGGGGGAAATAACCTGTTTGCGAAAAAGCAAGAGAAATAACGAGTACGATAAATTATCCTTGTACAATTTAACTTTACTGACTTCAGCTCTTTGGTTTATAGGACGAAGCCCTCAAAGGAGAAAAAGAAAACAAAGAAGAGAAAGGCAGAGCAGCAAGACGCAGAGGAAGATGTTGTGGAGGATCTGATTCTTAGTTCTGATGAAGATGGATCTGTCAGTGACCCGCTTTCTTCTTCTGACAACGATGAAGATGAGAAATCATTGCCTCCTAAACTGCAGAGTCAGAAGCAGAAACCTTCTGAGAAATTATCGAAGAAGAGATCTCGGCCAAGGAAAAAGAGGAAGTCTTCTGATAGTAAAGTTGATAAAGCAAAATCTGTGCCTCCTGAACAGCAACACATGAAGTCGAGACCTTCTGGAATTTTGTCAAAGAAAAATGTGCGATCTCAGAAGAGGAAGAGGAAACAGAACTGAACTGGCTGATGCATAAGCAAAAGAAGTTCCAACAGCGAGAAAAGTAATTGATGGAAAATTGTATTACACTCACATTTCCAATATGATTTTGTTTGGAATATATAAGAGAAAGAAAAAAGCATAAATTATTTTGTCTACAAATTTCTGATGTGCTCAAAGTCAAAGCTCAATTCTTAGGAAAAGAAGCATTATAGTTGAATTTTGTGTTCAAGTTGCATTGTGACCAACACTTGAATGGCCTGATACATTCAAGAACTTCTATTTTTGGAATTTATTTTATTTTATTTTTGTATGATACGAATCAAATTCTTTCAATGAGGAAAAGTCTTCATCTAAGCTGTATAAACGGCTCAGCCAATTTGGTTTGGTTTCGATTTGGAAAATAAATTTGGATTTATTCGGTGATATATATAGATCATGGTTCGATTAAAAATTGAAGTGAATTAAATCATAAAATAAATATTATTTGTAGGTGATTTTCAATGTAAATCAGTCAATTTGATAAATTTGCAATTAATATAAAAATTTAAATTAAAAATAATTGGATTCAATTTAAAGTTTCACAGAAATTGACTGAATCAACTAAATCTTTCATGATTATCAATTTTCAATTTACATTATAATGTGGTGAATAAAATTTTATTAATATTAACATTTTTTTTTTTTTTTTGAAAGAGAAGTAGACCAAGAGATAATTAGATCATTGAAAATGTACTGTATTTTTATATGTACAAATCCAAAGAGAGAAAGCCAAAATCAAATAAAGCTTTTACTGAACAAAAATTAAATAAAAAATCTTATTTAACAATTTTCTATTATTTTTTGAATGCATCTTATAATGCTTCATTATTTACACCTTTTTTATTGCCCCAGAATTAGGAATTAGGCAAATGGAAACAAAAAAAAAAAAAAGAAAAGTATGATAATGCCAAACCAAAAAAATGCCTCCCACATTAACAAACCCCGAAAAAGAAGCATAAACAAAACAAATAATCAACCTATGCTCCACTTATAACTCGGACGATTCTATACTTGACTCGTTTCCGCCACCGAGTTGACTCCGACTTCTTGCTATTGACCCCGAGTCCAGCAACAATTCCTCCCAATCCACCTCTTCCTCCCCCTCTTCCTCCACTTTCCCTTTCATTTTCTCCAACATTCGCTTTGCCTTTTCTCTCGTTTGCTCCCTCCCCGACTTCTCCAACTGCAGCAACACCTCCATTGCCCCGGCGGTCTTAGCCAACCCTTTGAACCTCAAACCACCGTGACTCAGTGCATACAACACGGACACACAACTCTCTCGAGTTGACTCAGATTCCAACCCGCTCCCTTTCAACAAACCCACCAAACAATCCACCCCACCCGAATCCAACATAGCGGCTCGCCCGTCTACACACGATGCCAAATTACACAGTATTAGCAAAATCCGACTCCTCATATGACCCGACTTGACCAAACCCAAAAGAATTGGTACTGCCCCGAGTTTGACTAGCTTACTCCGATTACTTTGAACGAGTGAAAGATGATATAAAGCTAAAGCCGAGTCATGCCGAGTCCACTCACTTTCGGATCGAAGTAAGTGCAATAGTGGAGGCAAAGCGCCTAAAACACCAATTGCAGTCTTATTATGATCATCGAGAGCTAAACTAAAGATCACACCACAAGCATGTTCCTGCGCCTCAGGGAATCCGCCCTTTAATACATCAATCAACAGAGGAACAATTCCTGACCGTACGATCTTAACTTTGTTTACTTTCTGTAAAGACAAATTAACTAAACATGCAACCGAGTTCACTTGAATGTTAATGTACCTTGAATTGATTAAAGATCGGACGGCTGAGAGTAATCTTGGAGTACACAGCTCGATTCTAGAATGTTCGTTTGTTCTGGTAATCTTTCTCAATGAAATTAATGCTTCTTCAATCTCAAATACTTGTGAGCTTTTTAACTTTTTAAAAATCTCTTCTTCTTCATGGTTAGGGTTAGGGTTTAAGGCTTCAGTCTCTGATGAAGAAGAAGCAGAAGAGTAACAACTTGGCCGAGTCGTGAATTGCAATGGAGGCGTGGACACCGCGGTTTCCACCGATTCCTCTGAACTCGACGAGAAATTCGTTCGCCGACTGTGAGTCAGTTCAGTGACGGCGTGATTGAAATTCACTGGAGGAATCTCTTTAACCCTGCAAATCAAATCTTTATCCTCCATTTTTGCACGGACAAGCTTCTCTGCAGAGAAGAAATCAAGGGGTTTTGGTGGGTTTATTGAGTGGTCATTACACCAATTTAGAATTGCAGATTTGAGTGCTAAATTGGGAATAACAGTAGAAAAATTAGGTACTGTACCATCCACTAAAGTAGGAGTAAAAGAAAGAGTATTACAGGCTTGGACAAAAACACGATCAAAAGTATGGCCAGAGGAGACAATAACAGGGTCATTCATCAAAGAACCGGAGATTGGACAGAGGAACTCTTTCGGCACCGGAACTTCTTGTTTCGGGTGTTGTTTCTTTGAGGAAGATGATCTGCGAAAGGAAGCCACTCTCCATTTCTGCTTCTCTGTTTCTTTCTGTGAGTCATCAATGACAAGTCGTTTCTCTACAGGATGCTTATGTATAACTAGTCTCATAAGTGCTTCTTGAAACTCCATAGCTTTTGGGTATTTTCCTTTTTACTCAATTATGTTTGTAGATAGAAACAAAATAAAAGAGAAGTTGAGAATCCATAGCAAGCTTGAAATAGAAGTTTTTTAGATTTAAAAGGGAAAAACGGGAAAGAAGCTGAAATGGTGGCGTTTAGATGAGTAGTGAAGACTAAGTCAAGAAGGAGAGTAGTTAAGGTTTGGATGATGAAACCTGTGGTAGTATGAGATATGATTCCGTTGCTTTCGGAGGAGAATAAGACCAAAAGAAGAAGAGGTGCAGACGAGTAGTGCAATAGTGACAGTGGTGGTGATGCTTAAGCTCAAGCAAGTGAACCTCATTTTTTTTTTTTTTTTTTGATATTTCTGTAATCATTAATATAATTTTTTTTATGAAAATTAATAATATTATTATAATTTTTAATTACGTTACATTTTATTACGACTTATTAATGTGAAATTAAAATTTTTATTTAATTATGTTTTAATTATTTATGTTAAATTTCCAAAGATGTACTTGAGGTATAATGTAATCGAAGGACTCATATTTTATATGAGGGATGTTAGTCATTACTTGTGAAGATAACTGTTTTGGAAATAATTAATATATATTTTAATTAATAAAAGTAAGAGTTTTGAATAATTATTTAAAAGAACTACAGTTGGCATATATATATAATTTTCAAATCATGTTAATAAATTTTAAAAAAGAAATAAATGGAAAAGGGTTATCTTGGATTATAAAGCCCAAGGTCCATCCAATGGTCCTCTTCGTAAAGTTAAAAATCGCAGCCTCATAGCCTCAGATCTTCGTCAAATATTTGTATTATGAATTTAAATAATATAAAAGCAATATACAAAAAATATTATAGATGAAGTAGCAGAGGATTCCATACTCTGTCAATGCAAACAGAAGATGGTATGCATGCAATTATTGATGCTGTTTAAAGTTAATTGCCATTATCAACTTTTAAATTCCGATTGCACTTTGCTTCAACTCCTAAAATTTTATTCCGTGACTCAACAGAAATTTTCCGGCAATTTGATGACGTGGCAGTTCCTTCACCGTTGATGTAATAAAGAGCACCCTGACAATCCCTCGTGCTACATTCTTTTTAATTGCAAAGAAAATAAAAAAGGTTAAGAAAAAGACATCTGTCGCTTTCACTTTATCTCAAAATAAAGTTGTTTTTTCTTTTTTTTTTTTTTTTTTTAAATTTATTTTTTTAAATAAGCAAATTGCTCTGACTTTTTTGCATGTTTAGAACCAATCACGCTTCACATATAACATCATTAGCTAGCTAATGCTATATAATTATGAAATAATTGCATACTTAATTGCTAAGCATTTGCTAAGCTTTTTATTTTAATATTGTGTGTATTATATTAAATTTAATTAAAGATACTATATAAATGATTTATCTGAAATTTGTGTAATAATTTGATTAGCTTTTACAGTTAATTCACAACAATTTTCATTTCTTTGATAAAAATTACTAAAAGAAAATCACCATTTTGTTTTGTAGTGTATAATATATATATATATATATATATATATATATATATATATATATTGATAAAAATATCTAATTTTAAGATTTATTTTCTGTTTTAGTATTGTTGAAAATTCCTAAAAGGAAAGAAAGCAACAATAACTATAAATTTGTATTTTTTATAGTTAGGGAAAGGAGAACTAGTCTTCAACCTGCAACAAAGAGTGGAGGATTTTTATTCAATCGCGTAGTTTGAAATCTTAAAATATGACGTTCCTAGAGTTTTTTATTTGAAAGATTGATTTCTCCGAGTTTGATTGATCAGTCATTCTGAAATAAAAGGAGCTTATAAAATCAATCTTATTTTATCGCTCCAAATATGTCAAGAGTTACGTTGGTGGTATATAAATGTAAACCGTTGGTTAAAAAACTTTCAAAGTTCATACATTAAGGTTCAATAGGAGGAATATATAAATTTCCTCCCGAATTTAATAATTTTAATCTTATGGCATCGTAAACTTTAT
Source organism: Jatropha curcas (assembly GCF_041381405.1). Taxonomy (NCBI): domain Eukaryota; kingdom Viridiplantae; phylum Streptophyta; class Magnoliopsida; order Malpighiales; family Euphorbiaceae; genus Jatropha; species Jatropha curcas. The sequence continues at coordinate 8,473,006 of NC_143161.1, forward strand.
AAATGACATATTATGTATTTAAATTTATAAATTTGATAACTTTTTACACGTTTCCACACTAACAACAATTGTCTTTAACATTTGGTTTTTATATGTAAAATATTGATTTGATATGTAGTTAGCATAACTTTTGAAATAATAATTTATATATTTTTTAACTATTTAATGAATGTTTAGTTAATCTAATTTTGCATGTTGAAGTGTTCAATAAAATGATTTTACAAGTTGAAGTATTTAATGGGTGTAATTTTATAAGTTGAAGTATTTGATGGGTCTAAGTAAAGGTTGAGAGTATCATAAAATTAAAGTAATAAATTTGAGAGGTGAATTTATGCATTCAGTCAAATTCAATTTAAGGCTTATGTTCAAACAAGGAAAACAAAAAATTTCTAAAAGGAAAGGTAGCAGCTATAATTTTAAAGGCTAATTATTAAAAAAGTTTCATACTTTGCAGGTAGTTTTAATTGTATGCTAAATTTAACTTTCTTCTCCTAGTATTCTTAACTTTAACTTTAGTTACAATAACACTCTAATTTTAAATTGTACCCAGCTGGACAGGTTTAGTGTTTAAGTTGTAGGTTAACGAGGTTCAATTGGTAATTAACCCTTTTTGCCACGTTGGACAACTTACATGGATTAATAGTCAGGCCACGTGAATAAATATGGACTTCATTTTATCCTATTAAACAATCCGACTGTCCACTTCAATAAAGATATCAAATTGAAAAAATTGTAAATACAGATACTTAATAGTCACTATTTCCCGTTTAGACGTCAAAATAGAAAAAGCGCAATTCAAAATAGAAAAAGGACAATTTCCGAGTCACTAAAAATACCATTATCTCTTCAATTAATAAGATGAATAATAAATTCAATTATTGATAAAGTAATCGTTGAGGTTAATTTGAAGTTCATTGATTCATATTTTATAATTAATAATTGAGGTTTAAATAAAGCACATTAACTGATATTTATTTATATATTTATGACGTTGGTATGAACTTTTAGAGTGGTCTAGGCTGGATCATATCTCCATTTTCTTTACTCTTTATAAAAAGTAATTTATTTTATTAATGACCCACATATCTAAAACCACACGGCTTTTGCTTTAAGCAGTTTCAGTTATCAGATAGTTAATCTCTGATTAGTTGTTTATTAATATATATTTAAATTAATTAAAAAAAAATAGGTGACCCAAATTGGACCCATTGAAGAGAAAGTTGTATATTTTCTTCCCTCTGATTTCTTCTTTTAGCAAAGTTAGTCAAAAAAGAAAAGAACATACTAAGCATATTTAGCTTCTCTCTTATTCTTTCTCTTTGCCCTCATGAATCTTTACAAGTTGAAGTGCTGAATTTTACTTGTTCACTAGCAATAAGAATTTATTTCAGTTGATAAAAAATAAGTTGAAGTGCTCAAGAGGCTAGTTCTTCCTATTTCGCAATTCTGGTCATACAAAGATGATGACATTTCGGAAAGGGAAAAATGAAGTAAAAACAATTTTGTTTATTATGGAGTTCAATTTAATGAACTTCTTCCTAGTTTGAGATATGCGTTGCGTGCTCGGCAACATCTTTTTAAGTAACTTTTAGCGTTTTTACTAAACACTTGAACACTATTTTTATTATAGTGTTTAGTAAATATTAATTTTTAGAGATTAAGGTAGCGTTTTACAAAAGGTTAATCCTTGTAACATTTAGTTTTTAACATTTTATGAAAAATTACTTAAACAGTTACTAGCTAGTCAATGCTACTAAAAAAGTTAAAACCTATCAAAACAACTAATTTGCGAAATAGACCCTTAAATGGCGATCAAATCTTACAATTTGTTTTCTCTTTCTCCTCTCCATATCTCAAAACTATAAGAAATATTTTATGGATTACACTAATTGTATACCATGAAAGAAGGGGGAAAAAGAAAACTAATTTTTTATTGACAAATAAATTTTTTATTTTACTGATTAATAGAGTCCAGAAACAAATTTAATATTACCGAGGACTAAACCGAACTGAAAATCCAGAAAAAAAGAACAATAATAAAATACATTATAGTTAGAAATCCAATCCTATGCTATTTACAGATGACACCCACATAAATCTTGTACATACACAACCCAATGTGTGAGATTCTGAAGGACCACATTAAATTAACAATCTTTAACTTGTAATAATATAATTTAGAATTAAGATTTGTGTAAGAGCGTTTTGTATAGAACAAACAAAACCATGGTGATTGGAAGCTCAAAATGTGCTCTATCTTACACATGTGAACTTGTGGGGTCTGTCTTCAACTCAGTGGAAGAGGGAATTGGATTCCTCCAGAGAAATTCTGTTATGCAAAATAGGATTACAGGTAGCTTAGCTCACACAAATATTTTTGGATACTGTTGCCCTTTCTTTTATATAAAGAATTCTAATATTCAAACTGTAAAATAGTATATACAGTATGGAAATATCAACATAAGAGACATGCTGTTCTCTTGATATATCTTATTACAAATTTGAGGAGGACAAACATATAGCTTTAAAAAGCAATGAAATCCCATTTGCTTAGATACTTAGCGATCAAATTAATGAAAAAATAATTTTTTATTAAAGCGAGGAATTCTGATTATTTATTGGAAAATAAAAAAAAATAAAGTGGAGACTCTCTATTTTAATTAGTTTCGTATATAGATTAGTCTGTAAACTAGGCACAAGTCTAGTTCTCTTGTTCAATTTTCAATTTGCTTTTTGAACTTATAATTTATTAAGTGGGTCACAAGCCATTATAGAGGGCTTTTTCATATTGTTTGAGTATGAGTTAGTGGGCAAATTAACCTGAAATTGTAAATTCATGGAATAAATTGAAACAAAAAGTTGATTTTAGGCTTTCTTTTTTCCCTTAAATTAGAAGTTACAGGTCACATTTAGCTTTATTTCCTTTCAAAATTCTAACTTTACCCTTTGTTTGAATGTGCGTATTTTTTTTTTTTTAAGGAAGGAAAATAACTTTAAATATCCAGGGAAAGGTATTTTCTCTTGTTTGGGAAAGAGGAGGAAAATATTAGAGGAATTAATATTTCACTTATTTTCTACTCAGACCCACGTGTATTGAACCTTTCTAATTTAGAGAGAAAATAATGGAGAAAAGTAGAAATTTCTCTCATTTTTATTAAATTATCTAAACACCCTAAATTAATTAACAAAATTATCAATTTTCAATAATAACATTTATTTTTTCTTAAAATTTTTTCTTTTTCAGATAAAGAAAAATAAATTAATTTTATTTCCTTCGTTATATCCAAACACAAGTGTGGAAAATAAATATAGAAAGGAAATTGATAATTCCTCATTATTTTCCTCTATTATTTTCCTACCTTAAATATTTTTCTTGCTCTCCTTTCCAAGCAAAGGGTTAGGGTTTGAATTGATTTTTTTTAAGGCAATACCCTATAACGGTGGGTTTAGCCCCTGATTAGCAAGTGTATCACTGAATAATTAATTAATTAATTAATTTCTCAAGAAAATTAATTAAATCTAAAACTCTTCAGGGACTCTTGTAAAAAGATCAATCAGATCCAAAAGTCAAAATTAATGATTATAAGAAGAGAACTAAAGACAAAACATTGTCTCTATACCCAACACTTATTAAAGCCTCTTGAACTCAGCAAGAACAGGATATATATTGTCAAACGCAGAATACGTATCCTCCCTCGTCTTAGCTCCTGTAATCACAACTTTTCCCGAAACAAAAATAAGCATTACAATCTTCGGCTGTTTCATGCGATATATAAGTCCCGGAAACAGCTCTGGTTCATAGCTTGAAAACACGCCATGTGCGCTGCAAACAAACCTTTCAAGTCTGATGGGGAATTTCACGTCGCAAGAAGCAACGATATTTTGAATCCTGAAATCTTTGAATTTTGGAGTAAACCCTAATTTTTGAACAATTCTTGCGTACTTTCTTGCTGCAAGTTTAGACTGTTCTTCAGTTTTCGCGCCAGTACAGACCACCTTGCCGGAGGAGAAAATCAAGGCGGTGGTTTTAGGATATCTGATTCGCATAACCACGGCGGAGAAACGTTTAGGGTTATATTCGGAGTTTCTTGCATGAAGGGCTAGGTGTTTTAGGTCAACTTTACAGTCTAAATTGACTGTTGATACTATATTTTGTAGAATTGGAACGATAGCGGAAGAGCTTTTCTTGGAATTTTCCATCTTTCTTGTTCTTGTTCTCGTTCTGAAGTTGTAATTTCTTCGTTTGATCAGTAATTTCGTTGTTTTTACTGTGGGTTTTTGTTTAACAAGTGTAAGACTTTGATTCTTAGCTCTTACATATAAATATATATAGAGGTAGAGTAAAATCCATATCCTATTAGGATATAGATTTTGTAGGGTTTTGATTTGTTTGTTAATTAAAAATTCCGGATTTGGTTAGTTAATAATATTTTATTATTAAGAAAATAACAATAAATATATGTTTTTTTAATAGTGGTGATGGGACAGATAATAATTAATTAATTAAGGTCAATAAAAAAAATATATAAATTAACCATTAAATTTTTTCTGGTATAATTTATTGCATACCTACACTTTTACAATCTTGGACATTCCTAAATATTTGTTTTCAATAAGTTCAAATCAATTTCTTTTTAATTGATATGCAAACATGAAAGAATTTTGGTAATTTTAAAATATACGAAGAGAAAAATGAAACTTATTATACTAAAGTGAAAAATACCCGAAATATCAATAATATTTTATATTTTAATTTAAATAAATTTACAATTTTATTATTTAAATGAACATAAAAATTTTATTTTTTATTATCGTCCAATGACATGTCTTTTTAAATAAAAATTAACTAAATAATTTCTGAAAAATAGTAATTCTTTTACTCTAGTAGCAATGAGATATGACGTGGTACGAGTTCATGATGGGCCAAGGCTTAGGCCCAAGGAATATCCAGGACCTGGACATGTACGTGTGTATATGCACACGTCAGATGTCAAAGATAGAAACCGTCCACGCGCCACCGACCCGGAGGACCAGAACCATCCATCTAAAACAAAATCCGATTATAAAACAGAAAGAAAACAAAAAACTTAACACGGAAGTCAGGAGGAAGAGGGGGGCTGGTCTTTCTTGGATTAGGCTCCAAGCCACCTCTTAATATAAATACAATAAGCCTCCATCTTCTTCCTCTTCATTCAAATTCTTGAATTATCAAATCCAAACATTTCAAAAACAATCCTTAAAAGAAACAAGAGATATATAAATATGGGTTCAGAAGGAGGAACAGAAGCTTTTCCTGATCTTGGTAGACATTGCCAACATTCAGAATGCAATCAACTTGATTTTCTCCCTTTCAGGTGCCACGGTTGTCAAAAGGTAATATTTTTTATTTATATAATTTATAAATCCTTATAATTTGTTAATAATATATATTTGGTGTAGGTTTTCTGTTTAGAGCATAGAGCCTACAAGTCTCATGATTGTCCAAAATCAAACCACAACAGCAGAAAAGTTGTAGTCTGTGATGTTTGTTCAACTTCCATTGAAACGACAGGGCAAAATGGAGAAGATGAGAAGTTGATATTGGAAAAACATGTAAAATCCGGAGATTGTGATCCCTTAAAGAAGAAGAAACCTACTTGCTCTGTTAGACGTTGTAAGGAGATTTTGACATTCTCTAATACTTGCATCTGCAAAAGTTGCCATTTGAAGGTTTGTTTGAAGCACCGGTTTCCAGCTGACCATGCATGCAAGAAGTTGCAGCAGGGAGGTTCATCGTCCACGCAGGCTGTCGCCAGTAGTGGACGGTCGAATGACAAGTTTCTGGCTGCTTTTGCTTCTAGGAATGAGAAAGATTGTGCTAAAAATGCTCAATCTAATTCATCAAAAGCTAAAAATAGTATCTTTTCCGTGAAAATATTTTAGGGTTCATAATAATTCCCATGTAAATTTGACATTGTTTCATTTGAGTGGGATGTTTGGAATTGCTTGCAAGAATTTTATTGCTTTGTATCCCTATTTTAGAATTTCGTTCAATTAAAGATAATTTGAAATTGATCAAGAATTTACAGTTCCATATATGTCTAAAACACAAATAAAATGTCACAATATTGCAAATATATGCTATAGATAGACAAATCTAAAATACTTGAAAAGGCTAACATAAATGGTCAATGGGATGCTCTACAAGAGAAGGGATCTTCAATCCCTAACAGCAGTATACATTTCAGCGTTGACAATCTCATCCTATTCAATTTACTAACAACTCCAATCATAATCTACTTTCAGAATCATATACATTCTTCATAAACAAACCAATTACAGAGTTCCATGCCAACTTCCAAAAGAAACACGTCTCATCACTCACCTAGATTAAATGTAGCCGGGAATCTCTCCCCAAAGAGCAGCCATCCAGTGTTGCAGTCATGACGTTCGCCGTTTCAGGAGGGCCAAAAGAGCAAGGAGAATCTTCTTTCTTGGTCCCTGCCAATTTACGTCAGTCTCGGTAAGACAGAGAAACAGAGAAGAAAGATACATATAATAGAATGGATATCAATGTGCAATGCAGATGACAATGAAAAATGGAAAGCAACAGGCATGAAAACCACAATTACTTGTCCTTCTCTTTATGAATAGAATTTATTTTCCTTTCTTATTCTTGTCAAAATAAACAGAAAGAGATTCTCATGTCTGTTTTTTTGTTGCCCAATCAATTTAATATGATATATGGTAACAAGTTGGGATAATAGGTCTTATAAAAGCTACAGTATTCTATAAAGGAAGTTAAAGCAAATACCATAGGTATCCCCATTTCTTTGAGATCTTTATCCCCCATTTGCGTCAATACAGTCATATCTACCTATAAAACAAATAAATCAAGAATGAAACAAGTTAATATTTCAATGAAAGAAGCTGGAGACCAAATACAAAAACACAAAAAGATGCCACAAAATTGCTCAAGTCGACAGAAACTGCTTCACCAGGGAAAAAATAAATCAGAAAAGGTATTACAGTTCACAAGAAGCAACATGCATTACAACATCATCAAAGCATCTAATCAACATTAGTTGAATTACAGCTACTGCTGCTCCAGCTGCTTCAAAATAAGTAGAAATGCAGAATACCTAAAAAGAAATACATTTATGTCATGGATTCCCAGACTCCATGTTGAAACTTTGCTTTAGTGTCATACCTCCTGCAAACCGATCAACAGATTCAACACTACATTCATCTCTGAAACTCTCACCTTTGGGAGTCCACAATAATTAAAAGTAAAACTCTCTCTTTCTGCCAATCACACAATTCTAACTTACAGTTCAGAGAATTTAAAGTTGCTGCTCCCTGTGGACAATTTATCATGGCAATTTTTTCAAGTTTTTCTGCTTCAAAAGCTTAGAACTCTATAAGAACTTAAATCAAAAAATCTAATAATTTATTTCACCATACAATTAAAATAAATTTAAAGTGGCCATAACTCGCTGGTCACTTCAAACATCACTAAACATCAGTGAAATGGCTAACTCACTTCTTCCGCCTGAAAATTGACCACATATTTCCCCAAACCAAGAGAATGCAGGAAGCCAGATACAGTTTGAGGTTCCTCGCCCTATTAAGACAAAAAAAAAAAAAAAAAAAAAAAAAAAAAAAAAAAAAAAGAAGAAGCACAATGAGAGGATGGATGTTGATGCCTTAAGGTAAACTGAACAAAAAGTAAGAACGTATGAGAGCAAAATTAGAACACAAGCCCCGTAAGTAGTACCATATGTGACACAGTTTGCATGATGCCTCTTGTTGGTGCCATTCGTGTTCCTACATTCCCAGTTTGAGAGGCAGCTTTTATTAATAAAGGTTGGGAGCTGGCCAATCTAGAAGAATCAAGAATTTCATCACTCAAAACCCGCCGACCTCTTGAATCATCAGCAATCCTCACAGGCATAACTTTCCTCATTTCATCAAAATTTCTTGGTGGTGATGACCTGTTGTAACTGTTTAAAATCCGATCAGAAGATCTAGTTCTTGATCCTCCCATTGGATGATATGAGTAATATTTTCCTAGTGAGTCCACTTGATGCAAATCATCTGCAATTTCTCTATGATGAATTTGCCGCAAAAAGTTACTTCCACTGGGTTCAGACCCATCTGGCAGCATGTAAGAACTCACAGAACTCATAGGAGGGTGAATGACCTTCACCAGCTTTTTGTGTGGGTCAGTTTCCTTTTTCTCTTTCTGAATTTTCTTAGATAGCCTTTTTCGCATCAGTTTCAGTCGGAGATCATTTTTAGCAATTCGGGATCCTTCACTTGTGTAAATGCACCAGTTTTAATGAACACAGATAACAATAATAACAATAAAAGGAATTCAAAATATGCAGAATGTAACCTGTTACCATTAACTCCATTTAGGACAATACCCTGCTTCATTCCATCTCCTCGATTCCTGTCCACATAATAATCAACAAATGACATTTTTCACAAAAGACAACAAACTATAACCTATTAGAGTGCCATGGAAAAGAAGAAGAAATGAAGTGGTAACTATTTTCAAATTCAATCAAAGAAATCATATAGAAGAGAAAAACAAACCTCTTGTTTGCAGAAAACAAGTTGCTATCACCATTACTCCCAAATCCCTCTCCTCTAGACCTTTTGCCTCCCTTTGTCACCACCTGCAAACCGTTAAATCCCAAAAACCCACCAATCAATTCAAAATAAGAAACAGAAAATCGCATTGAAATGCACTAATTTTAACTTCTGTCCATTCTAGAACAAGCCAAATTTGCAGAAACAATCATAAAGAAAGAAAAACAAAAAAACAAACACACACAAAACCAGTAATAGAATATCATCGAATTCCAAGGGGTCACAGTCAACTACACATTACAGGTTGAATCAATTAAAGGAAAAACCAAAAAAGCATAACAGCATAATTAACAAAAAAAAAATCTTAAATTCCATCTCTCTATAATTCCAACTTTCTGGAATTCCTCAGAAACCAAACAAACCCAACAACAATAATTGAAAATATATATAATATATAAAAATACATAAAAGTAGACATATATCCAAACACATGCATCATATGTTCATGTATCAAGATAGAAAAGTGGAGAGACAGGGTACCTGGCCGGAGCGGCCAAGGGTGATAGTGACCTCTGGGCTAGACATTCTTCTTATAAGGGAGATGAAAAAGTAAGAAATTGCAGGTGGAATTGGAAAATTATCAAGGCAAAGCAGAATTGAACGATTTGTATAATTATAAAGCAAAGTTGCAATTGTCAAAAGAGCAGAACAGATGAAGGAAACGCAGATTGGTAAGAAAGGAACTATACGATACAAAAACAGTTGGGCAGTGAGTCGTTTTACTTGGCGTTTCTTCCTTTGGGTCCGGTCAACTTGTGGTCAATTTTTGGGCTTTGCTCACGGATTCTGCATTTTATTAAAAAGCCCATTTTCACTCAACTAAAAAAAAAAAAAAATAGAAATCCATAATTCAACTTCAAATGTGTTTAAATTTTTGTTTATATATATATATATATATTCCGATGGGATAGATAAATCATCATCTCTAAATTGGAAAGTGTTCAATTTAAAACATCTTGACCTCTCAATTTTTTATTTTTCACATTTTGTATAGAACAATAAGCAATCCGTTATTTTTCACATTTTGTATATAATAATAGGAGATCGGTTGGAGGATATCCGATTGTGACTTCAATTATTGTTTATTTTTATTAACTAATCATTAGTGACAGACTTATTAATATTATTTTATTTTCATCTTTTGATTTTCATTTTTTTAAACTGCTACGAGCACATGACCCGGTGTGATGTGTAGATTAATTATTATGAATTATATATTTATAAATATAATTTTAAAATTCTGTCATAATATAATAAAATTTGACATTTTATAATAAAGTTTACGCATGATACTTTATAATTATAGATTTTGTATATAATAATTTAATTTGTAGACAATATTATGAATACTATATTGACATTATCGTATACATGTAATTATATAATAAACCATAAACCATAATAGTATCTCTACAGTTCGTTAATGTTATTTCTAGTAGAGTTTTGTCAAAATATTTTTTATTGCATAAATAACAAATACATTTTTCAAGTTGAAAATCCATATAGGTTAATTTTTGTGTTAGTTGACATAACTTTATTATAAATTTTTGAACAATATAATTTTATTCGCAACCTATAATAATTTTATAATATTTTTAAAAATAACAATAATAATTAATAAAATTATTGATGAAATTAAGTAAGTTACTCATTATAATTTTAAAACCCATTATTTTGAGTAAAAATTAATATTTTATCTATTTATAAAGTTTTTTTTAATGTGAATATATACAAAGTAAAAGTCTTTTAACGTGAATCTATTAGATATATAATATTTTTCATATGAAAATAAGCAATTTGTATAAATGAAATTAAAATTAATTTATTAATTTTTTTATCTTCAAAATTTTAATTTGCGTCAATTTAGACAAAAAAAAATCATAAAAATAAAAATTCATATGCATATTATTATTCTTGGGTTTGAATAAGATATCAAAATTATTGCATTATTGATTGGACTAATAAAAGAATAAATAAATATTATTTTAAAAATAGTATTAGTAGAGCTTTATATATGTTTATAATATTAATCTTTAATTTGCTTGAAAAAAATTATTATCAACACTTAATAATTAATATTTGATGGATAATTGTTTATTATAAATGCACATATAGAGAACGCTTGATGTTAACATTTATAAGTTTGTGTGTGAATTACCAAAATTTTTAAATTTTAATGATTTTCACGTTATGAGAGAAAATATGAAGAAATATGGAAATAAATCAAATTAACAAAAAACTTAACCATTAATAACTTTTTACATATAAATCAATGGTACATCAATTTTATCTATTACAAAATTAACTATTTAGATTATTTATAATTATGAATTAAAAAAAAATGCAATGCAAAACTCATATTGAATTTTACTTATAGAAATTAAAAAAAAAATAACTTAAGAAATTTTAAATGAATAATTATTAAAGTTATGGCAAGAATGTCATTAAAGAATAAAAAAAGGGTTAAGTGAAAAAATAATATTGGACAGGAATATAATTAAATGATTATAAAAGGATTAAGTGGGTAAAATACTCAAGAATTTAATTAAAAAAAATAAAAGGACTAAAAAAACATTATAGGATGAAAATGTAATTAAGAAAATTCTAAAGGGCTAAGTGGGAAATCACTGTTATGGTACAGTGTTTTCCAACACCTGATATATATATAATGTAAATATTATATTTGTATATAACTTATATTTAATAAAATACAAAATGTATAAAAATTTTTCAAATTCAAAAAAATAAAAAAAGCAGTTCTACTTCTATAGCAAATTAGAATATGTTTGAATTCAAAACTTTTAAAATGATACAGTTAAGCAATAAATTAAAATTTATTTATTATAGGAGTAAGATTTTTGTAAAGTACTGTCACGACCCATTTCCGTGGGCCGGACCGGCACTAGGGCCCAGGTAAGCTTAAGGCCCCCGAGGCCCGTAGTAAGCCTAAATTATTCAATCTGTCTACATGATTCTCCTAATTTCAACAAAACAGTAAGCCCATATGACTTAAGATATAAGTTTTATAAAATTTTCAAACATCTGGCCCAATATCAAATAACACATAAAATTTAACCAGGGCCTATTCACAATAACTCATAATTACAATAAGGGCTTACTAGTTTACCTACAGTTAATTACACAATAATTAATTTATAGCGTAGTGCTAACAATAAGGCCCAATTTAAATACACAGCCCTATAACTGCGGAGTCCAAAAAAAAATCTGATAAAAGAATAATTTATACATTCAAAATTAAATATCAAGAATATAAAGTTTACATTTATAACTCTGCGGAGAAGATTGCAGAGCTTCAGTCGGATCAACTGCTTCCTAGTACCGGGGAGGTTTGGAGAGAAGGGGGTGAGTTTTGCAACTCAGTGAATAATAATAAATAATACACACCACATACAGTCAAGCAAAATGCACCCTACTATACTGAATGAACACACAACAGTCAACCATATGACATTACATCAGCACCCACAAACAATATCACCTTCAAATAATCACATCACGTGGAAATTAGTCAGTGGCGTCACCTAAACCCCCGACGAGCCGTCCTCTCAAACAGCCCATCCTCTCAAACATGTGCACCCGGGGAGCCAATCCCCCATATCTGGCCGACCGGTCTAATCCTCACTTGACCAGTCCTCTCAATATTTTATTTTACATTCTCTCTTTTCTTTTCCATATCATCAACATCATTTCATCAATTCATCAGGTGCACACGGGGGCGCCGATCTCCCATTTACCCGGCCGACGGTCCAATTTCATCAGTTCATCAGGATCCATATTTATCGACCGTCCTCACAAACCCAGGGTGACCCACTTCATCCCAACTCCACACAAACAGAGCACAGTATATACACAACACAAATAATCAAACAATTCATTTATCATAATACACCAATTTCATCCAAATGCACAATTATGCATAAGTATAATTATAGTGATCATAACATAATATTTTTGAGAAAATACAATATGTAAATATATAAAAATGTAATGTTATGCAAATGCAGTGTTGACATGCATTATTTATTATTACTCACAGTGATGGAGAGCGAAGTTCTAGCTTTGATTCTGTCCTGGAGGAGCACTAGATGGACCCGGGCGATCTAAGAAATTTAAGAATGACACAAAACAAAAGTAACTACATCAGATAAAGCATTTCTTTACCACTCTTAGAATTTTATTTATTTCTTCTGAAATCTATTTTATTTTCTTATATTTTCTACTCTCTATAAATAATTAAATTTCTATAATGAATTTTATTTGCTACCGAAATTCATTTTATTTCTACCGAAATTTCGGCAGCATCTCCCCTAAAAATTGGATTTTCCACCTGTTAAAATATCAACAATTTATCTAATAACTCCAAATCACACAGCCCATCCATCGGGCAATCAATCAATCAATTCAATTTTCTCATCCTCCATCCGAAAATCCATATCAACATTACCTTTAATTCTCAATTCTTCATTTCATTCCATTCATGATATTATCATCAAAATTCCTCAATAAATTAATCAAAGGATTTTAAGTGAATCAACATTTATATTATAAATCAATACTGAAAATTAAATTAACTTAATTTAACTACTCACAATTACTAAATTAAATTAACTAAATTAATTAACTACAATAATAAAATTAATTTAAGTAACTAAAATTAGTAGCATTAATTTATTACCCCAAAATATAATCTTTTGTCGAATTTCGCTAGATCGGGGATTTTCACGCGTGCCGGATCGGAGAGCAGTGGCTGTCGGTGGTCGGAGGCACGCTGGAGCGGCGGCAGAGGCGCGATCTGTTGTGGCGGAGCAGCAGGGCACGGTGGTGGCGCGACAAGGTGGAGACTGTGCTGCTGTTGTGCGCTGCGCAATCTGGCAGAGGGCGGAGCTACTGGCAGTGGCGCGCGAAGGAGCAGTGAGGCGGTGCGACTGGCGGCGTGGAGTGGCGGCGAGGTGGCCCGCGAGGGCTGGGTGGCGCGCGATAGATCTGCTGTCTCTCGCCAGTCACACGCAGACAGACGCAGGGAAGAAGAAAGAAAAGAAAAGAAAGAAAGAAAGAAAGAAAGAAAGAAAGAAAGAAGAAGAAGAAGAAGAAGAAGGGAGGAGGAGGCGCAGTGGCTGTGTCGGTGGAGTGGAGTTGAGGCGCTGGTGAGGGTGACGAGTAGAGGTGCAGCGCTGGAGATAAAAAAAAAAAAATGGAATTTTCTAGATGGTTTGGGTCGAACCGGTTCGATTCGGTTCGATTCGACCCATATCTTTGGTTTTCATTTGGTTTTCGGCTTTTTCAGTCGGTTTTCGGTTCGGTTTCTCACAGTGTTCGCATTAAAATATTGAAATAAATTTCCAGGCTGTCGGTTTATTAAATTTAATTGGAAAATCTTTGAAAATAAAAAATTCGGGTTGTTTCAGTCTTCCCCCCTTATAAAAATTCGTCCTCGAATTTTGAAAATAATAAGAAACTAGGATGCAACAGTTGTTTACTACATTGGTGGTTGTGCTTCTCACATAATGATGCAACTGTTAAAAGTTATCACCATAGTTAATTTAAACTTGAGTTGTACTATATCTACAAGTCAAGTCGAGTAAAACATTCATAACCCAAGGCACAGATTCGACTCTAGTATTCACTGTTAAGCGTAAGAATTTAAGTTCCTCATAACCTCTGCTCAAGTAAGGGTTATAACTCTCATTAGCTATATATCATGTGACCTATATTGATGTATCGCCTCATTTATCTCTCACTAGCTATTATAGGCAACGATCATTTCTCAATAAGATACTCATACACAAACCAAGCATTAAATCTTCTGATACTCGCATCCACATATCCAAATTTACTACTATTCCAATTTAGGATCCTTATTATTATTATTATCAAGTTCTACCATTAAGTACCATTCGATCCTTTCCAATTAAAGAGAACAAATTCATTGCACTACCACAAGCTTATTTCGACAGAATCATGACATTTCTCTAACTAATTGCTATCAACTGATAGGAGATCCTGACTTCTATCCCAATCTCATCACATATTTATCAACTTAACCATTTTCCAACGAAGATAGATATACAATCTCATTTCAAATCCTACTAATGAGAATTCATACTATACCATTTCTTAACTAATTATGACAAGAACTTATGCAACTAGTCAAGTTAGCTGTTGACATGCCAAATATTCTTAATGTATTTTCTAAAATATGCACACACCATTCTATTACACTCAACTCCATAAAGAAGTCTAGCCAACATTTTTTTTTTTTATCTTGCTCAAGATGTAAAATTCTCCAAACCGTATTTTATATCCAATTTACCTAGGTCTACGTATCCAGATATCCTAAACAAGTAGTGCCTTTTGCTCTAGCTAAGTATGAGATTAAGGATATTAAACCTATAATCCAACTCCTGATTAAACTATGTCCTTTGTTTTATGTTTCTTCTTACCCATGAATACCTAAGAATATTCAGATAATAATATCATTGGGTTATTCTTTCTCTCCAAGTTTGTCTATCACCTCCAAATTCGTAAAATTTATACCTAATACAATCTAGGAATATCCTCAACCATAATTATGTTCTCTCTATATTCTTTACTCCAAACAAGGTTAATTCCTCATTGAATCCTTCAACATCAGAGTTGCAATGTACCATTCCTCGAATGGACCTAACTAATTAAGTATTCTCTTAAACCATAAGATCTGTCACAAACTGCCATTTATAACACAATTCTATTCATTCAATCATAATTTCCACCAATTGCTAAGAAATTCAGAATAGCTTTACATCGACTCCAAATCATATATGAATGACTCTCATCCTAATTGATATCTCAATCATTCCATGAGCAAATTTTAAATTAATAAATTACCATATTAACACACTTAAGTTGGTCTTCAAGTATAGTGAAGATGTAATCTTAGACCATCTTGTTAACACATCCGATAATCTTATAATTCATGTTTTCAGTTTTTTGAATACTTGTGTGTATTCTTCTCCCTAAAATTATCCCAAATTTACTTGTTTATTCTTACACAAATCTCAATATTCCAAATGAACAGTAAATTAAAACCCAGTTAGTTCATTGATATATAAAATACTCCAGATACCCTTCTGTTCCCTAGAGGCGTAATTATATCTCCCTTTCTCCATCCAATAAACTAAGTAACTTACAAAAATGCACTAAGTAATAGGAATTTCTTATTCTAACTACTTTGCATCAAGACATTACATTTATTCATATTCATCGTCATCTCAAGCTGAATCTCATGATTCTTCATCAACTCTTATTTCAAGTTATTAGTATTAATAACACTTATAACTTGTACATAATACATTTATAAGCTCAATATATGGATTCAATTAATATAACTCATAAAACTATTTTCTAACTACATATTCTAAACTAATTATTCTAAAGCATCTTTTAATTTTCTAAATTTTCATAAATCTTAAATTTATTTACCGCATCAAATTACTATTCATGATCATTTAAATTCTTAATATCCACCTTATCTCTATTCTCCATGAGATATAACAAGAAACTTTTCAATTATACAAATATTATTCTCCTCTATTCTTTATATTCAAATTATGTTCAAATTATATTCAACCTATAATTTTCCTAATATAATTATCACCCCAATATAATAGCGTTTTAATCCCAAAACCACTAATTGCCTTTGTTATCTTTTACTTTTATTTTATTATACTTGGTCCATAGACTTAGTCTGACTTATTAAACATCCTACATGTACTAGGATCTAAATTATATCCTGTCTAATACACTCACTACATACTAAACTTTCACTGTATTAATTCCTAGATTATACTAACTATCCTTTAATTATATATACCACCCTCGTAATTCTATAAACGATCAACCTCATCGCCCCACTTATCATTTTTCTACCAGACATTCCTTTATATTCCTGAATGTCCTTAAGATTAGGTCCATAACTCTTTCATTACTTGTAAATACTCCTATTAACTATTAGTCAATCTTTTTATCAATTCTTGATCAATTTGTCTTAAAATTTATTCTCGTATAAGCATAGTGAGATCAACGCGAACCACAATTTTTCCTACACTCGTGAAATCCCAAAATATAAAAATCTTTATCTTAGATCCTCTGATGTATCATTATTCCTATTTGCATCAAATTTTCTAACAATTATCCTTAATTTGTCAAACCTCTAATTACTAGCTATCCTCATTTAAATCACATTAATTCATATTCCTCACCTTTATGTATTTGATTCTTTTCTTAATATTCATTCAGTAACAGGACTAGATCCATTCTTACTTATCTACTTCATTGGTATAACATCAATTCAATAATTGGATAATTACCTCTCCAGGTCTGATGTCATTCATCAATACACTTAATCATCATGCCCCACTATTTACATAACATAATTACCTTGATTCCCTTATAGAATTGTTCCTCGGATCATAGAATCCCCCATTGAATAAAATTCATTGTTTGTACTTTACATACCATCGAGTGTGCAACAATTATTTTAAACATCAAATTTTAAACATCAAAAGACTAAATACCATTAGATAAACTATAAGATTCCACAAGCCACACAATATCCACCACTAAGTACATAAAGATTAAAGTAATTTATCTCTTACTGAAAATCGCGATTTACTTTTCTTTTAACCACAATAATTTATATTATTCCCTATATTCACACCCTAAAAAAAATAGTTGATGAATACAACAATACACTTTGCTCTACCAAGCAGGGATTATTCATAAATAAAACTTACTTCATATAATAATTCCACCAATATTATTCTTTATGAAAAATACTCATCACCATTATCATATCAAATCACACCAAATCCTTCAATATTCAGACCTTATAAAAATCATGTATATCCATTCCATCCAGAAAAATATTTATCTCAATAATTATAATAAATTCCACCAACCAACATCATGTAAATATCACCAAATACATATATTAATTCAAGGCACCACTTAAATAGATTCTAATGTCCTTAAATCCGAACCATTTAGTTCTCTTAATAAATAATTAGCAACTCATTCTCAATTCCACAGGCACACATATACACACATTCCTGCATTTTTATATATGTATTCCATATTCAACACGTATTAAATAAAAATAGCACACTTTCATCATCTAACTTCAACTTATTAATCCTATATAACTTATCTTCTTACCTACTTAAATTATATATGAATATTATTTATTCCATAGAAGGATTCTAGTTTACGTTTAAACCATCCCCTTAGCATCATTAGCTAAATCACATCTCTAGAGGACAAGGATACAAATTTTAATTATTAAACAACTTGACTTTAACCTGACTGCGAACAACGCTGAAGAGGAAAGCAAGAAAGACTATGTCAAGACATGACAGGAATTACTCCGCAGTTACATCTAGACTTATGAACTTTTGCTCTGATACCACCTTTGTCACGACCCATTTCCGTGGGCCGGACCGGCACTAGGGCCCAGGTAAGCTTAAGGCCCCCGAGGCCCGTAGTAAGCCTAAATTATTCAATCTGTCTACATGATTCTCCTAATTTCAACAAAACAGTAAGCCCATATGACTTAAGATATAAGTTTTATAAAATTTTCAAACATCTGGCCCAATATCAAATAACACATAAAATTTAACCAGGGCCTATTCACAATAACTCATAATTACAATAAGGGCTTACTAGTTTACCTACAGTTAATTACACAATAATTAATTTATAGCGTAGTGCTAACAATAAGGCCCAATTTAAATACACAGCCCTATAACTGCGGAGTCCAAAAAAAAATCTGATAAAAGAATAATTTATACATTCAAAATTAAATATCAAGAATATAAAGTTTACATTTATAACTCTGCGGAGAAGATTGCAGAGCTTCAGTCGGATCAACTGCTTCCTAGTACCTGGGAGGTTTGGAGAGAAGGGGGTGAGTTTTGCAACTCAGTGAATAATAATAAATAATACACACCACATACAGTCAAGCAAAATGCACCCTACTATACTGAATGAACACACAACAGTCAACCATATGACATTACATCAGCACCCACAAACAATATCACCTTCAAATAATCACATCACGTGGAAATTAGTCAGTGGCGTCACCTAAACCCCCGACGAGCCGTCCTCTCAAACAGCCCATCCTCTCAAACATGTGCACCCGGGGAGCCAATCCCCCATATCTGGCCGACCGGTCTAATCCTCACTTGACCAGTCCTCTCAATATTTTATTTTACATTCTCTCTTTTCTTTTCCATATCATCAACATCATTTCATCAATTCATCAGGTGCACACGGGGGCGCCGATCTCCCATTTACCCGGCCGACGGTCCAATTTCATCAGTTCATCAGGATCCATATTTATCGACCGTCCTCACAAACCCAGGGTGACCCACTTCATCCCAACTCCACACAAACAGAGCACAGTATATACACAACACAAATAATCAAACAATTCATTTATCATAATACACCAATTTCATCCAAATGCACAATTATGCATAAGTATAATTATAGTGATCATAACATAATATTTTTGAGAAAATACAATATGTAAATATATAAAAATGTAATGTTATGCAAATGCAGTGTTGACATGCATTATTTATTATTACTCACAGTGATGGAGAGCGAAGTTCTAGCTTTGATTCTGTCCTGGAGGAGCACTAGATGGACCCGGGCGATCTAAGAAATTTAAGAATGACACAAAACAAAAGTAACTACATCAGATAAAGCATTTCTTTACCACTCTTAGAATTTTATTTATTTCTTCTGAAATCTATTTTATTTTCTTATATTTTCTACTCTCTATAAATAATTAAATTTCTATAATGAATTTTATTTGCTACCGAAATTCATTTTATTTCTACCGAAATTTCGGCAGCATCTCCCCTAAAAATTGGATTTTCCACCTGTTAAAATATCAACAATTTATCTAATAACTTCAAATCACACAGCCCATCCATCGGGCAATCAATCAATCAATTCAATTTTCTCATCCTCCATCCGAAAATCCATATCAACATTACCTTTAATTCTCAATTCTTCATTTCATTCCATTCATGATATTATCATCAAAATTCCTCAATAAATTAATCAAAGGATTTTAAGTGAATCAACATTTATATTATAAATCAATACTGAAAATTAAATTAACTTAATTTAACTACTCACAATTACTAAATTAAATTAACTAAATTAATTAACTACAATAATAAAATTAATTTAAGTAACTAAAATTAGTAGCATTAATTTATTACCCCAAAATATAATCTTTTGTCGAATTTCGCTAGATCGGGGATTTTCACGCGTGCCGGATCGGAGAGCAGTGGCTGTCGGTGGTCGGAGGCACGCTGGAGCGGCGGCAGAGGCGCGATCTGTTGTGGCGGAGCAGCAGGGCACGGTGGTGGCGCGACAAGGTGGAGACTGTGCTGCTGTTGTGCGCTGCGCAATCTGGCAGAGGGCGGAGCTACTGGCAGTGGCGCGCGAAGGAGCAGTGAGGCGGTGCGACTGGCGGCGTGGAGTGGCGGCGAGGTGGCCCGCGAGGGCTGGGTGGCGCGCGATAGATCTGCTGTCTCTCGCCAGTCACACGCAGACAGACGCAGGGAAGAAGAAAGAAAAGAAAAGAAAGAAAGAAAGAAAGAAAGAAAGAAGAAGAAGAAGAAGAAGAAGGGAGGAGGAGGCGCAGTGGCTGTGTCGGTGGAGTGGAGTTGAGGCGCTGGTGAGGGTGACGAGTAGAGGTGCAGCGCTGGAGATAAAAAAAAAAATGGAATTTTCTAGATGGTTTGGGTCGAACCGGTTCGATTCGGTTCGATTCGACCCATATCTTTGGTTTTCATTTGGTTTTCGGCTTTTTCAGTCGGTTTTCGGTTCGGTTTCTCACAGTGTTCGCATTAAAATATTGAAATAAATTTCCAGGCTGTCGGTTTATTAAATTTAATTGGAAAATCTTTGAAAATAAAAAATTCGGGTTGTTTCAAGTACAAATAGATATCTAAATTAACAAAGTGTATCTGATTAACGATAAACAACTCACTTTTTAAACAGAATGACTTAATAGAAAAAATGAAGTATAAATTAATAAAATGTAAAATAATTTAAGTGTTAGTTTAAATATAATTTAAAGGCCGAGTAAAAATATAACCCTATTTTTTTAAAATGATTTCTTTAGTATTAGCAAACTCGAATAATTATTTCAAACGGAACAACAATTTTGGTATCATTTTGAGAATTTATAACGAAATAACTGAAATTTAAAGGCAATTCTGTTTTATCTATCTATCTAAATAAATATTTCAAGCGAAACAGTAATGTTGATACGTTAATACATTTGAGTATGAAAATGTTGATGTAATATTTTATATTTTTTTATTATAATTAATCTTTCTTTTTTGCTTTAATAAATATCAAGGATTTTTTTTATTAAATAATGGAGTTACAAACTCTAATCGTGTAATTTTTGTATTTTTACAGCCCATGATGTAATTTTATTCATACTGATGGCTGCATATTACTAATTTTGTCGTCGTAGATGTTCGATTTGGATTAGAGAGGAAAAGCTTTTAGAGGGAAAATTACTAAGCTGTACATGTTGCATCCCGTTTGAATGATGCACTTGCAATAGCAGAATCAACCCTTTATTCTTATTATAAGATGATTCGAGTAGCAACCCTTTCAAGCAATAGCAGAATCAAATTGCTCCATTTTTACTCCCCTTATTTCCAATTCCCTCAACGTCCTTGGTTATTTTCTGGGTTACCAAACAGAGAATGATTTATTGATAATTAAAGATTGATCGACAAAGATCAATTTTCCAAAACAACCAAGAACTTGGTTCCATTTCCCTTCAACTATGCAGACCTTGAAAGCTGGAGAATTGTCTTTACCCAATCATGGAAGCAAAAAAAATAGCAGTTTTTTACTAGTGAGAAATCAGATTTGTTTTCTGATTAGAATATAGCACATAATATACATGCATACGAGTGAAGTGACTTTTTTGGCCAAAAACACAGAGACAGCTCATCGAATAAATAAAATACAATACACAAGACATCACATATTTGCTGTTGTTTCCTTGATCTCTTCCAAGGTGATTTTCTGCACAGAAAGAAAATCACAGTGATCGTAACACACTTAAACATGCTATATAAAAATGTAAGCACTGAGAGTGGCGGAGCTAGAAATATTTTCTGGTGCGATCATTTTATTAAATTTGATTTTTAGTGGGTCAATTAGATTAAAAACTCTAAATTTTCACTTAATGTGTGTGTATATATATATGTATTTTATCAATTTAATCATATTTTATAATTTTTTTTTTTAAAATTGAGTGGGATCAATTGACCCCACTTCACATAGTGTGATGTGGCGCCGCCCTGACCGAGGCAATAACAACTGTAGTTGTTCCTGTTATTTAATTGGTGGATGCAAAAACTTCATTTATTTTAAGATTGGCACACCCACATTCTGAATTTGTCAATTTTGAGTTTCATTTACCAAGCCTCACAAATAAAGAATTCGAAGTAACATTGTTTTCTTTGTAAGTTCCAACTAACATTGCCTATATTTGGTATGATCCCATTGAATTACGAACGAGGCAATTCACTTCTAGACAAGATTGTAAGGCATCGTGTGATGATTATAATGCATTTTGAGAACAGAAATAAGGAATTTAGTATTACCTGTTCGTTGCCAGCAAAATCATTATCTGGTGTAAGAAATAGCATGCAATGGCACTCCTTCCTGCCAAGACAATCTTACAGTTAAACAAGGGACTGAATTTATAACAACAAAATTCTTGGACTGGAAGATAGAAACATAGGAAAGAAACAAGAAGTGAAGATTGAGTAAGACACCACACATCTCATTCTAGATTCAGGACAGCAGAGCCAACTTTTCAGTTAAAGCATGTAGTCTCCAAATAACTAAATTCCATCCTCAATAACAGACGACAGAAAATGTTACTTGTCCTTAATATATAGCAGAAACATAATATAAATGAGTAAAATAGAACTTCTACTTTAGCATGAAATACATTGAAGTTATGTGTAGGCATATGTGAAGAGTCATGGTTAAGCAATGGATTTCTTGATTACATTTTGTATGACAGATACGATTGTCAAAATTAATTCACCTATTTCTTGAGATGTTTTTCTTTCTTTTTTTTTTTTTTTTGAAAAGCTTTTGGTGAAAGTAAATTATAGATATAAGAAAAATGGCTACATCATCTATGATAAAATATCAAATATCTAATCTAACCTCAACCATTGGCAGCATTTATCATTGTTGCCATCCATAGCAAATCAGCATTTAGCAAATGATGGCAAAGACCACTGCTTAACATCAAATAGTTGTTAACTATTTGATTTCTTTCACTAATGAGGTTTCCTTCATTTCAGGTGGGTACAGAACCAGCAAGTCCTAGAGATAAAAAATGACGATGATAAAATACAATCTTGTTCCTTCACTGTTTCTTAGAACAAAAGTAAAAAGGATTGATGCATTCTTTAAATATCCTTGACCAGACCTGGGTTTATATCAACATACCTTCTCCAGGTTGTTTCATAATAATATAATTATCCTGTTGCACTCCTTGATGTATCCAAAAATAAATAGCTTATGAATAGTTGTTGCTCAACATGTTACTTCTCGCCAACATAACCTTCAATCATGTCACTACTTACTATTGGATTAACATTAACGATATAGATTCCAAATGGTAATCCAAGCAAATCTTCATAATGTCATTCCAGTAAGTGCTACTCCCAACTCCATACGATGGACATGCTACAAATTTAAATTCTAGCCATTCGTTCATTGGCTAAAAGATAATCTAGCAATGCATGACAAAAAATGGCAAGCCTATATCAATCAAAATTTCCACTGACAACCATTCAATAAATATGATAGTAGAATTCCATTTCCTATTAATCCAGTCTAATGTAACAGTTTGTATTTATCTGTTCAACCCCCTCCTAAGGGGCAGCAAACCAAATTCACTAAAATGTTACATTTTTTTTTTTTTTTTTTTTTTTGGTTTTGTTTCAACACCTTTATAATTTCTTATCAAGCTCCCAACATTTACTATGGATAATATTTAATACTGCTTTGAATGCAAAACACCTTTCCATGACTCCATTTGCCATTCCCTTTGTCTCTCAATTGAAATGATTAAGAATTAAAAATAGAAAAATGGAAAAGACTTCATATTTTAAATGCCTCATTGAATGCATCCCTGTACCCAAACTTTTCTTTCAAATGACCTTTTTGCCCTTCAAACTCATTCAATCACCTCTCCCACTTATCTGATACTGGTAAATAGTATGTGGCAAATGCCATACGTCAAGGAATCCATTTATTATCCCATTGCATCCAGTATCTCTTTGACCATCCTCACACATTTCTATGTTGTTAAAACTATGAAGCTAACCTTAAGATGGCATCCTTGCAATGAACCTGAAAGATGCTTTCCGTCAGTCAATATATACAATCATGGAGGCTTCCAATACAATCTAGTAGGTTCATATCTTCAGAAAGTCAAATCTCGAGTAAGATTCCAACTTAATTACTTCACCTAAACAGTTATGGATCTACAGCTGGATGGTTAAAGCACTCAACTGATAACTGGCAAACTTGAAGGTTCAATTCGTGTTGGATACAAACCAATGGAACACTCCAATAAGTCTTTTAGAATTGGAACTTGTTAAGCAGTCAATTGTTGCAAATATAAAGAACGAACATCAAAATTTCATAACAGTCAGGATTTCAAACTTCACATCTAAGCATTCATGACGAAAGCTTGTTGGAGAGGTAAAGTAGACATCTACGCACTATGGATAGGCAAAAGTCTTTTAGAGTTTCCAACCAGCTCCACAAGGCAGATTGCAATATTCCAATAATGTATTCAAAAGGAAAAAAGGCCAATAGTCCTATGATACCAACGGTTAACACTTAACACTAAAATGAGGCCCAGATACAGCAATTTCTAAACTCTCCAAGTAGAAGCAGACATAATCTAGACAAAAAAAGTTCATTAGAGAACTCCAGTATGTCATCCGAATAAATAATTAAATATTTGCAACTATACACCCAATAATAATTTACAAAGAAAAAGAGATACATACCTTTCTCTCATGGGGACACATGGACAATTCCAAAAGCCCTGCCCTGCCTCAGCTGCTTTATCATCGTAATGCCTGAACATATGCCAAGGATTCACAATTGCAGTTGTGGTAGAGGGTTATTTTAGGATCTTAGAAGTATTCCAGTAGTTCAAATTAAAATTTTTGATTAATCTGGGAAAAATACAATCATATCGTACATATTTACCTACAAGGGCAAAGAGGTGCACCCAACGAATCTTTATGTTCTGCCAATCCCTGTTCAAATTCCAAAATGTGTTGTTTGCGATCGTAGAATAAACAGATACAGTATGCTCTATAGGGAAAGCAAAACAAAGAAAAACAATCTAAGCAAGTGCAACTCAATCATACACATTAACCCACTGCTGCAAATGCAAAAGATTCAAAAGCCACGAAAATCAGTGAATACTTAATGACAACTAAACTCACAATAGTAACAATTAACAAACATTTGTCCCAGTTGTGTGCTTGAACTAGAAACTCACTACAGATACTTCAATTTCTCTTTTCTTCCAAATTTATTTGATAGAAACTAATTCACATTGTTCTCAATTACAAGAGAAATGAAATCACAAGTGAAATTATGATTCGAATAGAGGAAAAGTAATTCAATTAAATCAAATGAGCCAAAAACAATAACAAAGAAAAAGAAAATTACCTTAATGACAACAGAAGTGACTCCTTTATCAACACAAAAATAAGTTCCGGATTTACGAGCATACTGTTCCGAGAACTTCCTCATTATCTCCACCGATTTCTCCGATGGTTCCACTGAAACATTACCAAAAAGGAATTGTTTTGTAAATAATAAAAAGGCAAGACAAAAACCTAGAATTAGAGCAGTTATACCAGTAATTTCAATTAAGAAAATTAAGAAACTAAAAATTGGGGACAAATTAGAAAAAAGTAAGTTCATATAACCTTTAGCTCGAATCACGGTGGCCGGAATACGGCGGAGACGGGGGGTTTTAGGTGGAAGTAAGAAGTAGGAGATAGCGCCGAAGGTACAAGAACTGGCTTGGAGAGTCATAACTGCAACAAAAGCAATATCTGCTTGCTGTTAGAAACTACTGTTACCTGAATAGTCAATACTGGATACCGTTTATTTTTAATTTTTCGATCGAGTCTTAGGATTTTTTATTAAAAAAAATGTTTTCTGGCTTGGGATGATTTTGATACTTGAGGCCGTACCCGCCACTCGTTCCAAATATCGGCCAAGAACTTACAGAAACCAGACCGATATTTTCATGAATTGGGTCTTCTTGGGCCTGGTTTTTGTTTTGTACAGATCCAAATAGTTAGCCCATAATAATTCATATGCATTTTTATTTATTTCACCTTTTTTTCCAAAAAAAAAAAAAAACATTTTAGGGTATTTTTTATTAGCTTATCATGGTTGTGTTAAATGTTCTCTTAAAAAAAAAAAAAAATTATTCGATTTATACTGATTTAATTTGGTTTAAACTGAACTAACTGAATATCCACAGCTACTTAGGCATTAACCGAGTCTACCTAGAAAAACAGTAGAGAGACAAGGAATTGTAGATATCAACCTACCTATCCTCTGGACCTAACCACTAACTTGATGATTTGCTTTAAATCATGTCAATGGCTGATCATCTCTATTATCAGCCATTCAATATTTCTTTAAGGTGAATTTCAGTTATGGGTGCTTAATTTACTAATGTTGGTTGGATTAAATCAATGTGTTTGAACTGCTTTCTATGACTATTAGCTCTGATGCATATAATTTTATTATTATCTAAAAATATTTGTATTCATTATAATTAATATAAATAAATTAAGTGGATAGCAGGTAACAGATGAGCCTGTAATGCCAATATGCAGAAGGATTCTGCACGAAGAGCCTGTAACAGTAGAGAATATTACGACATAATCTTTATATGGGATGAAACAGAAAAAGAAAAAGAAATGACTTTAGGACAAACTAAGGTGTCGGTACAAATGGTAACATCTAGTAATTTAGACTGGACTTCAGAACTTAGCTAGTTGGTCCTAATAAATTTTTGTCTTTGAAATCATAATGATATTCAATAATGTCAGTGGCAGCTGAGATTTTAGTTGATTGTAGTCATTTACGGTATCAAAAATTATAGTCACATTTCATGCAACTTCTTCTGTTATTTGACGTTGATCAAGATTTCAACATCTACTAGATTAAAAGAAATATTTTCAATTAACTTAGTAGCACTTAAACGACTTCAAGATTGAAAAATCTGCATGTATAATTTCTCTAAATAACAAGAAAAATCATATATACTTCGCATCTAAACCATAAAAAGGGATGAAATTTAAGGGAGAAGCTCATATATTATGATGCATAAGTTTTTAAGCATAAAATAATAAAACTTGATAATTGTAATTAAAATAATCAACATTTATTCAGATTTCATATGTATTTAATGCACAATCTTAACTGTCTGCACACAAACTAAAGAAAACACCATACAGTCAAAGATAAATATCAAGATTACACTGTTTCTATAATCAATTTCTTGATAAGTAAGTGAAAATCAAGAATGAAAGCATCCAAAGGCAGAAAATTATCAATAACTCTTATTATAAAATTAGATATATAAGCATATATCTAAGACTAATTATAAATTAATTCATAATTATAACAATTAAAAAATTTATATAATCTCCATTTTCCCATTAACACAAGCCCTAGTTAATTAGTACCTTTTTAATAATGAATCAAATAATAGATCTGAGAAAAACTCTACAATTAATATTCCATAATCAAAGAGAAAATATGAATTTTCTACCAAAAAACAAAGAGAAAAAATAAATTGAACATCAAAATAGATATTTAAATGTATAGAAAATAGATTTCTTCCAATTTTTTCATAGTTCAAGATCCATTGAGTAAGTTCTTGTAAACAAACAAAAACAACACTGGCTTAAAGGAAGAAAACAACACTTACAACGTTAACTTGCATCCTACAGAATAACCTCTCGTAGCAAGTCCTCGAGAAAATAAACCTAATACAGAAAAAGTACAAATGCACAAACTCTCACTCACTCAAAGAACAAAGAAAAAGAAAAATATAAGAACATATATATATATATATATAGAAATAGAAGTTGAGTGATTTGCTTGATCTGGCAAATCATCATCATCGGACCAAGATGCCTGATTCCCCAAAAGGAAAGAAAAGAAAGAGAGATCCTTTTTCTTTCTTTGTTTTTTTCTTGAAGAGAAAAAAGAACAAAGAAGTATAAAAGCTGCTAGGGCTGGCTGCAAGTATACATGGTAACTAATAGTAACGCAAAAACAAACCCAGCTGCTTATTTTTTTTGTTATTTTCTCTCAAGAAATAATTTTTTTCTTTCTTTTTCTTGTTGTTGGAAAGAATAATGATGAGGGTTTGTGGGTTATTGTGGAGTTGGTGGCGGTGTGGGTATAATTATGACTCTGGAGAAGACTAAGAGAAGGAGAAGACATGATAATTGCTGTTGAAACTAAGGCACAAAAATTCAAGCTGTTTTGTGCTATTCTATCTTTCTGACACAGAAAGATAGAAAAGAGAGAAAGAGGGAACATTCATCAAACCCTACATCTTTTCCTTCTTTTCTTTATTATAATACTAAACAAATAAATATAAATAATATATTAGGTGAAAGAGAGAGAGAGATGTAGCGACCATAGCTTAGCTAGCGCGTGCAAGGTAACCAGTTATTAATTAATATATTATTTTTTCATTTGATGTGTGAATAGTTTTTTTTTTTTTTTTTCCTTCCGTTTCCAGCATTTTCACGGAAAAATGAGAAGTCGTTTCTAAGATAAAGCTAGAAATGCAGAATAGAAAAATTTTTTCTGGCTATTTCAACTTCTCCAAGTTTAATGAAATATAAATAAATGTCTTTGTCGGTAAAAGGAAAATATATTTGCCTTTGATTTCTCTTTTTGTGCCTATCTTTCTCCTGTATGGTGGAATAGTTTGAGTTCCTTGGATTTTCTTTAAATTTGGAAACAAAATGGAGTTTGAAATTTAAAATACAAATTTTCAATACGTTTCAGGAAGTCTCTGTTTGACATTCAGAAATGTTAATTATCATAATACGAAAATAAAATTTCTACATCTCAAAAAAGAAAAAAAAAAAAAAGGCAAATTAGCGATTAAGACAATACCATGTCAGCACTGTAAATTTGAATGACAATGTAATAAAACATGGATTAAAATAAAGAAAACTTAATGATTTTACTTTCTTCATTTCTATTTTTAGTTTTAATTCATATATCTTCCATTTGATAAATGTTGTATAAACGTTTCACAATATATAGATATACTTACTCCAAATTGGCAAGGGAAAAAAAACTATATTTAGCTCTAGTGGGGGCGAGACATTCAAATAGGAAGGAAAAAACATAGCCATTACTGACTAGTAATCGTCTTTTTGTAATATGGTGGAAATTTGCTAAAGAAATATATATTGGTTTGGATACTATCAAGAGTATTACGATGTAAATCCGGCCGAGACCGGTATACAGCTAGACCATAGTCTAAGAATTACACGTCTTTTTTTTTTTTTTTCTTTATAACCAGAAGATTTAATCTCCTCGGAACATTATGGAGATTGAAATTGTTTACTAGCCCTCAGACTTTTTATTGTTGCTTGATTGTAGGTGAGTTTTTTAGGATATTTTGCAACCCTTTTTCTTAGCTCAAGAGAAGGAGAGATTGTTCTGATCTTGCTGTATTGTTTTTGCTAAGTTTTTATGTAATATTTTCAGGCTAGTTATGGGTGTATTGAGGAAATACTCCGTCTGGAAGCATTTAGTTCAATAATAAATAATATCTTGAACAAAAAAAAAGCAAATCTAATATTATAAATTGGAATCGAAATTAAATACATCAAATTTCTAATATGAGAGTTTAATTCAATATAGTAAATAAATAAAACTCAATTGAATTTGTAAATAATCCAGTAAGGTCGACAATAAGCTTAAACGACTTCCTTGAATCTTTACACCAATTTTCAGCACTTGAAGTCTTGAAGAGAGAAAACTATGTAGGAATTAATAAAACAAAAGATGGTATATGGAAAATCCCCCCAAAATCATAGCTAGTCTCTCTCTTTTTATAGACTTTTTGAAAATATCTTCCTGATCCTTTTAGGAAAGTAGATCTCCTATTCAGTAAGAAATTTTCTTGAGGCAGAAACTGTTTAAGTTTTGTATTACTTCCCAATCAGGACTCTCTCAGCATCTAAATAGGATTTACTTGATTGGCATGTCAGAAAAGCGTCTCATGCGGGTCCATGCAAATGGCACGGGATGTTCTCGGCCCAAGGTAAAGTTTGGTCTTCAACACGGGGCGTGCTATCTGGCACGGTCTGAGCATGCTAGGCTCTGTGTCAATAAGGTGAATGCAGCACGAGCAATGCTTGGATGAGCACGCTGAAGGATCGACAATTATTTATGGTACGGGTGTGCTCTTTGACACGGCTTGGGCATGCTAGGGTCTAGGGACTTCAAGGCAAT
Organism: Jatropha curcas; assembly: GCF_041381405.1. Taxonomy (NCBI): domain Eukaryota; kingdom Viridiplantae; phylum Streptophyta; class Magnoliopsida; order Malpighiales; family Euphorbiaceae; genus Jatropha; species Jatropha curcas. Next base: position 8,503,327 of record NC_143161.1, read on the forward strand.
TGCAGCACAAGCCGTGTTGGAGTGAGCATGCTTAAGGATCAACAACCTCTTGTAGCACGGGCGTTCTAGCTTCTGAGTCTCTGTTCAATTTAACACAGCACGGGGGTGCTAGATGACATGCCCAAGGCGTGCTAGAGTCTGAACCTAGTAATACTATTTTCTGTATTTTTGGTTGATTCCTATAAAAATATTGTAAAATTTCCCGAGATCAAGTAAAACGTGATTGAAGGAAGCATTAAACAAAAATATAAATAAAACTAAATAAAAACTAATTAAAAAAATAAAAAATACTAAAAAATTCTAATAAAACTATATTAAAAATACTATAAAAATAACACATATTAGAAGATTATTGGTCTAGAATAGATTCTTAAAAATGTTAAACTTTTCTTGGTATCTTGAATTCTAATAAATTTTTGTTGCTGATAAAAAAAAAACACTACTCTTATACTACTACAATTATTAATAAAAACATACATGTAAACTTATATACTTTGAAATTTTTTTTTTTAATCAATCCAATAACTACTATCTATGAGCTCAAGCCTATGTCAAACTCTACAGATATAAATTATCTATATCACTTAAGATACAATCTAAAAGAATTGACTTGGCTTAGGAAGGTGGAACGCTACAAGAAATTCGGCAATTACTGACGGATTTTATCGACAAAACTTATTTAATTGGTAATTAACGATGAATTACTGACGAGTTTAAATTTTGTTGGCAATTAAGATCATTGAATATTTGTGCTAATTTTTTATTTTTACCAATGGATTAGCGACAGAGTAATGATGGAATTACCAACGAATTTTAGATTCTGTAGGTAAAAATATCACCATATATTTACGTCTAGCTTTAATAATTTATTGACAGATCACCAACCAGTTACGCGCAGATTAGCGACAAAACATATTCCGTCACTAATTCGTAGCTATTTACCTACAGATTACCAACTATTATTGATGAAATTGAAAAAATAAAAATTTAAGCAGTATAAATGGACGATAAATTACCAAATTTACCGATCAATTTTAGAAATTAGCAACGAAAATTTCATCCATAAATTTTAAATTTTTTGCGCCATAAATAGGCGGCAAAATAAATAAGTTAGTTATAGAAATTTTCAATTTAGCGACGAAATTTCCGTTGGTAATTACCAAGTCTACAATAAAAATTCATATCTTTTTCTCCCTTCTTCATTTTTTCCTATCATCTTTTTTCCACATTTTCTTTTTTTCATTTTTTTCCTTCTTTTTCCTTCTTGTTCTTTCTTTCTTTCTTCTTCTTCTTCTTCTATTCTTCATGTTCACTTTTCTTTTCTTTTTTTTCTTTTTTTTTCTTTTCCTTCTTATTCTTCTTCTACTCCTTTTGTTTTTTTCTTCTTCTCCTTCATATTCTTATTTTTTCTTCTCTTCTTCTTTTCCTCCATTCTCATACTTTATTCCTCTTCTTCCTTTTCGATCTAGTTCTCTTTTTCCCTCATTCTTCTCTTTCTTCTCACTCATTCCAAAATATTTTAAAATCTAAAGTTTTATTCCACTACATTCCGCTCTAAATATTCTTTGGAATTCAAAATTCATCTCATACTATTTTATGAAAATTTAGTTTGGAATTCGGTAATTCTAAATTTCACAATCATAAATCTAGTCTATTATATTATGCTTAAGATATAAGTTTTTAATTAATAAGACATAATCAATATAATTATTTAAAATTAAATATAAATAAAAATAAAATAAAATTTCAATAAAATAATAAAATAATATTTCATGTAATTAAAAATTCAAACTCATTAATGAAGAAGGAGATATACCTTCACTTAACAGCTTTCTATTTAATTAGTAATAAAGTAACAACAAAAATAGAAAATAGAAAGTTGATGTGACCGTGAAATAAATACCATAAAATCCAAAAATAAAAAATAGGTCAAGGGAGCAATTTAAATAATAAAAAACTTTAAAAGTTTCAAAATTGATGGTTACAAAAGAAGTTTCTTGTTAAGTACAATAAAATAAAAGGATAATATTTTTTTCTAATCACTTGACAAGAAACAAAAATCGATAAAAAATATTCCAATTATGATTCCGTGAAGCTAACTTCTTTTTTTATTTTGACTCTTGGATTTTGAAATCAATATTAATTATTATTATGGTCAAATTATTTTATTAAATTATATAGTTTTAGAATAAAATAGGTGAACTAAAATAAAAATAAAAGTTTAGTATATTAATTGGAATATAGAATTTTCTATTATGTTTTTATTCTATATTGTATATACCAATATTTTAAAAAATGCTTTCTGTTTTAGATTTCATATTCCAAAATTCCATTGTAAATTAAAATTGAATTTAAAATTTTTAATTTAGATTGATTTATTCCAAACCAATTAACACCCTTAATCATGATTTTGGTACTTCCAATTCAGCTTTTAATGGTAAATTGTTCAACTTATCATTCTTTTTTATTTTTATAACCACTGTATAGATAAATTCGCTCATAAACTTGTAGCACCCTCAATTTTTACCTTGACCCATCAAACACTTCAACTTATAAAACTATATCGATTAAACACTTCGATTTTAAAAATTATTTTATTGAATACTTTAACTTACAAAATTAGATCATTAAAATTTATAAAAGTTATTATTACAAAAATCATACTAACTACATATCAAGTTAATATTTTACAGATAAAAATAAAAAATCCTAAAAATTATTGATATTAGTGTCAAAAGGTGTGTCATATTATCAAAATTTACAAATTCAAATGTATGATAAGTCATTCAAAAAGTTCAGGGTGCCACAAGATTAAAATTGTAAAGTTCATGGGTGAATTTATGTATTTTAGCCTTTTTATAACTGCCAAAAATCATAATTTCAAATATTATAAATGTTGAATTCATAATAATTTAAAATTATAGTTTAAATTATTACCAAAAATTATAGAATATATGCTTAAAAGTTTATAAATTACTAAATAATATATAGGTGTGACTAGCTTTATAAAAGTGAAGAATAGGCATTAGCTATTATTCTGCAAACCAAACAAGACTTTAAGGTTATAAAATTAAACCAAAGTTAGGAATTTGAATACTCAAATTCAATCTGAATTCTGAAAAGAAGGGACAGATAGGTGGAATCTTGAATTTTATATGATCATTAGGCCCCAACAAGTTAAGAATGTTTGATAAATACATTCTTAATATCAGAAAGATGAGGTGTTTTAGATCCAAAAAGTAGACAGAAGCTTTGAAGCTATCAATGGTAAGTTCGTGTATGTTTTGTAGGTTAAGCCACGATTTTTCTTTTTAAATATAAATCGTAAATGAGTGGAGTCCGAATCGAAAAGTTCAAATTTTCAAGTTCAAATAAATTTTTAAAGAGTTAAACTCGAGCTTAATTTACTGTTTAAACTGTAAACAAATGTTTAATTATAATTGACATATTTACGTTAATCCGGTTATGCATTAAAACATAACATGTAGTGTGCCTAAAAAAATTAATTTTTTATATAATTTATTTTTTGAATTTACACCAAAAGAATAAAAAAGTTAATTTTATCTAAAAAAATATATGTTTGATTCAAATAAAATATAATTAAAAATAATTAGATATTTAATTTGAATAAAGTATAATTTAATGAAAAATAATTCAAAATTCAACATAATCAAATATTTCTCTCATTCTATAGTTTTTTAATTAATTAGTTTGTTTAATTATTTTTAAATCAAAGACAAGACACTTTAATTTTTTATAATTATTGTTATATTTTTAAATTATTTTTTATTTTCAAATTTTAAGCTTTTTAAATAATCTGGGGATAGAAGTATTATGCTCAATATGAAACGAAAGACAGGTTGCCCTTGCCCATATAATAAAATGTGAATCGGAAATTTAATAGGCTATATGATAAAGGAGGAGCACGTAAAAAAAAAAAAATGATCTTTATTATTTCATCATCGAATGAATATAAACAAACCAAAGTTACAATCTATGTATTGTGCTATTGGTACATCATGTATAAAAACATTCAATGTCAGTATCTATAAATTATTCATATATATATATATATATATATGTTACATACAGTAATTTTTGTTTTTGTTCAAGGACAATTTGGAGAAACTACTCCCATTTCAGTTAATTTAACATTACTGCATGAAGCTTTTGCTGCTTCGTCTCCTCCTTCCGTTTTAAGAATAACATCTTCCAACAAAATCCCTTGACATGGATAGTTCTTGCTGCAATCAAACTTTATAGCCACATTAGAAGCACTTGTCCCCTTTATGTTCTTGTACACCACATTTTTCACCTGAATTGCTGATTTCTGCAATAACCAATAATATTTATTTTAGTAATAACTAAAGTGTAATCACACATTTTTGTGAATTTTGATAGCAAATAATATGAGTTAGTTCGACAAAATTAGTTTTTTTAGTAACTATTAGTTATTATAATAGCTGTTAGCTAGTTATTGTAGTAGCTGGTAGCTGTTTTATAGCTTTTATCCGATAGTTGTTGATCAAGGCCATGTATCAGCCTCCATATAGATATATATATATATATATATCCATACCTGTTCTTTGCATGGTTTCTCTTGGTCACAATAGTGTTGATCAATTATAATGGGACTGGTGACACGGTCCATTTCAATGTTTTGGAACTTGATGTTGTTGGCAATTCCTGAACCTCCCTGCATATATAATAACACAATATAGTCTTAAATTTTGATATACTATTTAAATTAATTATAATTCTTATTCATTCATTGTATATAGTTCAGTGATAAGTATATGTACGACCACATGGCGATAAATCAAGTTCGAATTCATTTATTTAGTTTTTAAAATTTAATTTAAGACTAGGAGTGGAACGACATATTGGTTATCACCGCCCTAGAATTTAATAATAATAATAATTACCTGATATGTTTTTATCCTAACACCATTTGCAGTGCCAGAAATCTTGGCACCATCAATAGTTACTCCTGAAACATAAGCTTTTGAATTTCCAGAGCCTAAGCTTCCAATACTATATATATGCACCATAGTGAGAAACAAGAAACATTAGTTAATTAGTAGTTAATTAATTAATTATATCAAATAAAAATTGATTATTTTAAGAGAGGGCAAATAAGACAAAGACCTTATTCCATGGCCTGGCCCACAGGTTATGTCCATGGCTTGCACATTTTTCGATCCACTTACAATAGAGATACAATCATCACCTTTAATATAACAACACAGTATTAAAGAAACTAATTATTAGTACTAATAATGATTAATCCAAAAAAGTAAATTAATTTAATTGATGTAATTTAAGGGGTTAAACGTAAAAATATACTACCTGTCGCTATGACTGAATTTGTAATTTGGATGTTTTGGGTTTCAGTGACATGGATTCCATCAGTGTTAGGACTATCCTCAGGTGAAGTTACCAAAAGATTGGAGGCTTTAATATCTCTGCTGCTTTGAAAAGACACGTGCATTTGTTGTGCATTTTGGACTGTCAGGTTCTTTACTACCAAGTTCTTGCATTTATAGAAGGTTAAAGCCTGCCATGATTAGGAAATGTATTAATGTTAATTAAAAATTAAAAATTATATATATTCTTGAAATTCAGGATATAGAACTTAAAATTTTAATATATATAGGGTTAGAGTCTATTCGATAATATTAGGTGTTTTAATAGTCATTAACTGTTATAGTAACTGTTAGCTGTAATAAAAGCTAAATGCTCAACGCTCAAAATTAACTGTTAAAAAGTTAACCAGTATAATATTTAACATTTCATGAAAAGTTTTCTCACCCTTTAAAAACTATTATAAAAGCTATATCGTTAAACATTACAATTAATAAAAATATAATTTTGACTTGACTAAAATGTAAAAAGCTAATTCAAAAGTGGTTATCAAATAAGACTTAAACCATAAAATAAATAGATAAATAAATAACACAGCATACCGTAGGTGCATCCTTGCAAGGCTGAGGAGGAGATCACGAAGAGAACAAGAAGAGTCAGTTTTTTCATTGCAAGAAAAGGAAAATCATTAAGAAGAATGAAAAAATAATAATAATAAAAAGGAGATTGAAGATATAGAAATAATTTTACAAGATCTTTATTGACTTTGCATGAGTTTTTCCACCAAATGTTGCCATTCCCATCAATTATGCCACCACCTTCAACTACCAAATCCTCAACTTCATCAAATACAAGCCAATGTCTATCATCTTTCTGGTAAGCTGATCGATCTTCCCACGCTTCAATAGTTCCATATATCTAATATTTTTTTCAAATTTTGATTATTATATGAATATATATATATATATATATATATATATATATAAACCGATCGATAAAAGTCTAATAAAATGATCGAAAATTCTCAAAACTTTTATACAGACGATGTAAAATAGAAAAATTAAATGGGTTTTTTTAAAAAATATTTTTTGGAAAAAAAAAAATGCATTTATAAGTATATATTTATTTTAGGTTACCTGCACTGTTATACTGGATTTGCAAGGACCTGAGAATCTAACTTGCTTCACACTATATTTGTTCTTAGGCACAAGAAGAATAGCTCCTTTAGATGAACAAGCTTCCTTCCAAGCCTTTTCAAAAGCCTATAGAAATATATAATGAGAAATTATAATTCAATGCTAAAAACAAATTGGCAAAAAATTTAAAATTGTATGTAAAAATGGAAAAATACCTGAGTATCGTCAGTTCCATCAGCTTTAGCTCCAAAATCATCAACACTAATTTTGTTAACTGAAGTTGATGTGGATCCAACTTTATCAAATATTTTCAAATTTAGAACATTATCAGTTCTTAAATTCCTGAAGTGCTTGGACCAACCGTCATCGATGGAGCTAAAATAGGAAGGATAAGCATAAGGTTGAGAATTATCATAGCCAGATATTTCTTCTTCAAGGTAATCATTGAGAGTGTCTTGCTGAAAACAATTATAACATGGAATAATAATAATTGAAACAAGGAAAATAATGGTGAAGAATGGATAATTAGGGTTTTGAATTCCTTTCAAAGCCATTATGTGATTCTTCTTTTGCAAGGGAAAGAGAGCTTGATGGGATGATTCTAGGTAATATCAGGGTATGGAAGTGAATAAAATGTCATGGTAGTGCTTGTGTATTTATAGATACTAGAGAGAGAGAGATAGAGAGGGAAGGAAATGGTTGGACAGGTGTCCTTATTATGACTCTTGAGGTATGGTATGTGAGATACAAGAGATTGAGACGAAAGGATTTCTTTGAGGGTAGTATTGTTGACTTTAGATTCATACACATATACAATTTGATGAAAGAACTTTTTTTTTGCAAGGAAATATGTTCATCTTTAGTCCATACCTTGTATAACATCACTAGCTATAGCTAGCTAGCTAACCTAAAATTTCAATTTCCACATGCATATATAAAATAATGAGAACCAACCAGGCAGGGGCGGATTTACAACAGGGAAAATTTTTATACATTGCTCCCACTAATTTAATTTTATGGATCCGCCCCTGTAATTTTGTATGTGAGGAGCAGAAGATCTCGAGTTCGAGTCTTCTCGACCATATGAGTTTTCACTAATTTGGTGAGTTAAGAGGATGACTATCCCTAATGTGTAGTCCGCAATGTTATTTCAGTCCATTGGACTTTTCTATAAAAAAAATTAGTAATGAGAATTTTCTTTTCTTTTATTTTTGGTTAAATCTGATTTTTCATTAATCCATGTTACTTTAATAGATCAACTATAAATTTTTGGGTATTGTTGAACTTGATGTTGCTCTTCACTTTATAATTCAAATTAATTTAATTTTAAAGTAGTAAGATATGGAGAGATAATTTCGTTTTTTTAAGCCTTAATTTCAACATAGATAATAAATTTTAATTGATCCACGCACGAGGAACATAGATATGGTCCAAGCAGGTCTAATCCAATTACGACTCTACTGATCATATATATATATAATTAATGTTTCTTGACATGAGAGTTAATTTCAATATTAGAGTTTTGTGCATGATTATTTAAAATTCAAATATAGTAATTAATTATAGAATCAAAATATCATTTGTAACATAATATTTTTAGCTAAATGTTAAACCAATTTTAGTAAGGAAATATATTGGTTTCAACATCTATATAATATCATATCTTATTGATCAGAATTAAAATTATTGATATTCCTTAATCTCTGCTTAAATAACTTTACTTAATTATAATAAAATGGTGAATTTAATGCAAAAATATATAAAAAGAAAAATCTTATGACAGGCCCAATGTTAAAACTCATTGTTTTTCTAAATTAATCTTTTTTTTTTGAAGGGTTTTTCTAAATTTAAATAGTAATTTCTTTTTCTCTCTATTTTATTAATTTACTAAACTTAAACTATGAATCATGTTAATAAGTATACATTTTTTAATTTCAACCTAAATGATTTATTTGAAATCAGATTTTCTTTCAATATGTATTTTTACATTTCCGTGGAGTGATATTCAAGTAAAATCTTCTTAATATTATAGACGTTACATTTGAATTCCGAAGATTGTACTTTTATTGCTTTAACCATCAATTTGTAATTTAAATCAAATTTAAAAAAATAAATTTAATACAATAATCATAAATAATAATTTCACGAGTAAATTTACTTCTCATCGTATTAGCAAGAGTTTGAATTCCAGAGTCAAAAATAAAAGGTTGAGCAACTGCTGCTTGCATGTGCATGATCGCATAATTAACAGAGCCCTACGTACTCAGAATTACACAAGTCATGAAAAATGTGTCTGAGAAGGATGAATTAAAATAAGGATTCAATAAAAATAAAAGGGAAAATAATAAATTGCTTCTTGAATTATAGTTAACACTTTAACACGTTAGGCCTTCCGTTTAAAATAGTATTTTTTTAATTGGTCATTGACCAAGAAATAGTCTTTAAATTATTATTAAATTAATAATAAAATCTCTAACTTATGATTGTTGTTAACACCGTGGTCCTTTCTTTATGATTTCAGTTAACACTTTGATCTCTTTATTTTGACAGAAGGACCAAAATGTTAATAAAATTATAATAAAAATCTTATAATTGATTTTTAAAAATAGAGAGTTGACTATAACTTAGAGACTACTTTATTATTTTTTTTCAAAATAAAATATAGCTTAAAAATATTAAAAAATAAATTAATTATGAAAGCTGGATGAGAATCGAGAGGTGAAATATGAGAATAATAGTTTAATAAAAATAAAATATAAGTTTTTAGAACACCAATAAGTAAAATAATTATGGTGATTAAGTGAAAATCGAGAAGTGAGATATAAGAATTGAAATTTACATTGAAGGAGTTAAAATAAATGGAACGGGGAGAGTATTTAAAAAAAAAAAAAGGTTAAAATAACTTTTAAAAGAATATTCATTTTGTTTTCCTATGAAGACCATTCCAGACATCCATCCAACGGCTCATAGATCACGTAATATTGATAGTTATCCATTATATGCTTAAGACATCACATAAATGATAAAACGGTGCTGGTTCAATGCATGTTAAGGTTTATTGCCCTCTATGGTAATACAGAATATTAAGGATTAATCAGAATTAATTAACTAATTTGAGGTAACTGAAAGTCTTAATTTTAGTTTTACGTGGCCATATTGTAATTTTCATTGATTGATGTAATTAAAAGTTCCCATTCAACTTAAATCAGAAAGAAACGTGACATTAACAATTTTAACTTGATTGATAGTCATACTTCACTTTTAACTATAACAAGGCTTAGTGACAATTAAATAGTTATGTACTTTAACATTTTAAACTCATAAAAGTATTTTCAAAGATGACAACTATTTAAAAAATAACTTTTTTTTTATTTTTTAAGGATGATTTTCATCTTAGAATTTTTGAAAATTTTCTTATACAGAAAAAAAAAAATTCTAAGTTCATATATCACTTTACAATATAACCAATTTGAATCCCCTCTCCTCCAATGGAAAAAGAAAAATAATATTAAAAATTTTATAAATTTAATTCAAAGTATCTATTTCATAATCTAAATGAGAAATATATCATTCCCTAAAGAATAGTAAATATTTTAGACTATAATCTTATTTAAATTCTAAAATGAGAAATAAAAACAATTAATTTAATTAATGAAAATTAATAACAGAAAGTAACTAAAGTCATATATATAAATTTACTCCTGAGAGTTGAGATGGGTGACAATGATCCATTTTTTCTTAATCAGAGGTCTCGAATTCGAATTCTGAGTATGGAGTCCTTTTAAACACTCAAACACTTGGGAGGAAGCGCTTTGCCCTATTTATGAGTCTGCCCAGCGCGAATCCAGATTAGTCGGACCAGTGGGCTTCGGACACCGGATGGTTAAAATAAAAAAAATTATATATAAACTTCTTTATTAAATGATGACTAATTTCTTGTAATTATAAAAATGAATTAATTACATTTTTCATGAATATTGCATAAATTAAAAAAAAAAAAAAACTCATCGAGAAGATAAGTTTTAATTGTTAAAAATTACATAAAATTAATTTTTACCATACATGGTTCAGTTCTAATAATAAAACAAAAATATTGTAGTTATTCTTCCTTCAACTTGTAATAAAAGGAAAAAGATGATGAAAGCATGTATACATATGTGGCATTTTATAATTGGTCTATCACCACAGAAAAAAGTTGTGGTGTAATAAGATTGTGGAGTGGGGAATGGGAATAGCTTTGGAGTAAGAGATCCAACATTTGATGACTTAAGTTTCTAAGTTTTATATATATCCATGCCATTATGAAATGCTTGACCTTAAACCCTCACTTCATAATTCAAATACATATAGTTGCACAAATGATCATTAATCTCTCTTATATTATATTCTCTCGCTTTCAAAATATAAGTTTTTAAAGGTTTTTATATAAAAATTAAGGAAGCAATTAATTCTCCAAGACTATAATAAAAATAAAAGTTTTCTTATGGTTTTTATATAAAAATTAAAGAAGCAAGTAATTCTCCAAGATTATAACAAACTCAAGGGTAATTTAACCAAATTATTCTTTATCTCAAACCAATAGTTGCTTATGTATTATTTATTGTATTTAGTGTGAACAAGGGCAATATTGAAAAAACATTATTTATTACTTCTTGAAATATACAAAACGACTTATATTTTAAGACAAAATAACAAATAAAAAATGACTTATATTTTGGGACACAGGGAATGTTGTTTAGATTGAATAATTAAAGGGAAGTTTCTTGTTTTTTAAAAGAAACAAAATAATTATTATAGGTTGACATATAATTAATTATCGATTGGTTCTATCGAAGGATGCAATGTATGTGTATATATAGCTTGTGTTGGCAGCAATTAGGCTCTTGATAATAATATGATGATGAGATATAGAATAAAGATTTGCCGAATGTATAAAATTACCCTTGAACTTTTTTATTTTAACCATTTGTCAACCTAAATTTTGTGGGGACCTACTATGCCCCTTAAGTTGATTTTTTTTTGTAATTTATGAGCCCCTTGCCAAGTTGGAATAGTAGTTGTGAATTCAATATTCAGAGAGAGCGTGAATGCTTCATTCTAATCCAACGTGGCACAAATGACAGCGCTTTACCGAACATAATTGGAAAAACATAGCTCCCTTCCTATCTCCTTATTGCGCTGCTACTAAATCGAAAAATAAAAAGAACAGCAGTAAAGAAGCTGCTAGGGACGAAGAGAAGGTTAACCCAGCTAGTCCTTGGCTGGCCTTCAAAAAATAAAAGAAAACGAAGGGCAGGAATCACAACTCAACACCACCCCCATTGTTGCGCTAAAACAGGTCGAAAATGAAGAGGAAGAGAAGGCGGTGAGGCGATGGCGGCAGGTTTGGATTGATCAAAAAGTGGAGAGAGAGGAGTTGAAAGTGGCGAGGGAGGAGTAGGTGTTGGCAGACACAAGTAGATGATCGAGAAAAAAATTGGAGGAGGGTTGTGCACCAATCAGAGAGATGGGAGAAGATAGATTTAGGCTGTGGTTGGTTTAGGTTGACGAAGGTCCGATTCGGCCCAAATCATGGATTTTTACTTGGTTTTTTTTAATTGGTTTGGAGATTTCTAATGGATTTACATTAGTTTAACAAATATAAATACCACGTGGAATAAAATATGCAAACATATTTTAAAAAAATGCAACGTAAGAGTGATTGTATTTCACGCTCAATTCTGTGATTGAACAGGACGTAAAAGATATAAAAAAACAAGTTAAGAGGGTTTAGTATGTCCCCTGCAAAGTTGAACTGGACAAATGATTAAAATGGTTTAGGAGAGATTTTATGCATTTTGCCAATAAAGATTCGATGGTTTTATTTATACATAGTATCTAGTTTAGCGTATTTGGATTTAGTTATTTGGTTAAGTTATAGTTAAAATGATGACATATTTAGAATATAATTAAGAGCTTGATTAAGAAAATCATCAACTTTAATCAGTTATAGGCAGTGGCACACAACATAATGACACTTTCATTTTATTCGAAGACAAAAATAAAAATGAAATAAAAAAAATAATTGTAAAAGGTAGCTATCAATAAGGTTCTGTTTGGAGTTTCCTTTCAAAAGCGGGATTTGAATTTTTTTTTTTTTTTTTTTTTTTTGGAAAAAGAAAATAAATCACGATTTGGGAAAAGGTAAAAGGTATCACCTTTTTCAGATCATATTTTATTTTTTTAATGACCATTTTAAAAAAATATAATTCATTAATAATAATATTAAAAATTACAAATAGACTAGACATGTAACCTACTACATTTTATTGATTGATAGTCATACTTCACTTTTAACTATAACAAGGCTTAGTGACAAATAGTTATGTACTTTAACATTTTAAACTCATATCAGTATTTTCAAAGATCACAACTATTTAAAAAATATATATATTTTTTAAGGATGATTTTCATCTTAGAATTTTTGAAAATTTTCCTGTACAGAAAAAAAAATTTCTCAGTTCATATATGACTTTACAATATAACCAATTTGAATCCCCTCTCCTCCAATGGAAAAAGAAAAATAATATTAAAAATTTTATAAATTTAATTCAAAGTATCTATTTCATAATCTAAATGAGAAATATATCATTCCCTAAAGAATATTAAATATTTTAGACTATAATCTTATTTAAATTCTAAAATGAGAAATAAAAACAATTAATTTAATTAATGAAAATTAATAACAGGAAGTAACTAAAGTCATATATATAAATTTACTCCTGAAAGTTGAGATGAGATGATAAGAATCCATTTTTCCTTAATCAGAGGTTTCGAATTCGAACACTGAGTATGAAGTCCTTTTAAACACTCAAACACTTTAGAGGGAACGCTTTGCCCCCATTTGTGGGTTTGACAGCGTGAAGCCAGATTAGTCGAGCCAGTAGGTTTCAGACACCAAATGATTGAAATAAAAAAAATTATATATAAACTTCTTTATTAAATGATGACTAATTTGTTGTAATTATAAAAATGAATTAATTAGATTTTTCATGAATATTGTATAAAATTTTAAAAAAATCTCATCGAGAAGATAAGTTTTAATTGTTAAAAATTACCTAAAATTAATTTTTTACCATACGTGGTTCAATTCTAATAATAAAACAAAAATAGTGTAGTTTTTTTGACATTTGAATTAAAAAAAAAATTGTAATAAAAGGAAAAAGAAAAGAAAAAGATGATGAAAGCATGTATGCATATGTGGCATTTTGTAATTGGTCAATCACCACAGAAAAAAGTTGTGGTGTAATATGATTGTGGAGTGGGGGAATGGGAATAGCATTGGAGTAAGAGATCCAAAATTTGATGACTTAAGTTTCCAAGTTTCATATATATCCATCCCATTATGAAATCCTTGACCTTAAACCCTCACTTCAGCATTCAAATACACATAGTTGCACAACTGATCATTAATCTTTCTTGCATTATACTCCCTGTCTTTCAAAATATAAGTTTTTAAAGTTTTTGCATAAAAATTAAGAAAGCAATTAATTCTTCTAAATTATAACAAACTCAAGGGTAATTTAACCAATTTATTTTTTATCTCAAAACCAATAGTTACTTGTGAAGTATTTATCGTATTAAGTGTGAACAAAGGTAATATTGAAAAAATATCATTCATTATTTCTTGAAATATACAAAACGACTTATATTTTAGGATAAAATAACAAACCAAAAACAATTTATATTTTGGGACAAAGGAAATATTGGCTAGATTGAATAATTAAAGGGAAGTTTCTTGTTTTTTAAATGAAACAAAATAATTATTATACTTCGACATATAATTAATTATCGATTTGTTCTATCGAAGGATGCAATGTATGTGTATATATAGCTTGTGATGGTAGCAATAGGCTCTTGACAATAACATGATGATGATATATAGAATAAAGGTTTGCCGAATGTATAAAATTCCCTTGAACTTTTTCATTTTAACCATTTGTCAATCTAAACTTTGTGGAGGACCTATATACCCCTTAGGTTGATTTTTTTGTAATTTATGAGCCCCTTGCCAAGCTGGAATAGTAGCCGTGAATTCAATATTCAAAGAGAGCGTTAATGCTTCATTCTAATCTAGCGTGGCATAAATGACAGCGTTTTACTGAAAATAATTGAAAAAACACATCTCCCTTCCTATTTCCTTATTACGTTGCTACTGAATCAGAAATAAAAAAGAATAGCAGTAAATAAGTTGCTAGGGACGAAGAGAAGGTCAACCCGACTAGTCCTTGGCTGGCCTTGTCGAAAATAAAAGAAAACAAAGAGCAAGAATTGCAGCTCAAGACCACCCCCATTGCTGCGCTAAAACAGGTCGAAAGTGGAGAGGAAGAGATGGCGGCGAGTTTGGATTGATCAAAAAGTGGAGAGACAGGAGTTGAAAATGGAGAGGGAGGAGTCGGTGTTGGCGAACACAAGCAGATGATCGGAAAAATAAAAAATGGAGGAGGGCTATGCACGATGGAGAGAAGGGAGAAGATAGATTTAGGTTGTGGTTAGTTTAGGTTGATGAAGGTTCGATTTGCCTCAAATCATGGGTTTTTACTTGGTTTTTTAATTGGTTTGGGCATTTCTAATGGGTTTAAATTAGTTTAACAAATATAAATGCCACGTGGAATAAAATATGCAGACGTGTTTCAAAAAAACGCCACATAAGAGCGATTGTATTTCACGCTCAATTCTGTAACTGAACAGAAGTGTAAAAGATATAAAAAAAAAAAAAAAATTAAAGGGGTTTAGTAGGTTCCCTACAAAGTTGAAGTTGATAAATAGTTAAAATGGTTTAGGAGGGATATTATGCATTCAGCCAATAAAGATTTGATGATTTTATTTATACTTAGCATCTAGTTTAGCGTATTCTAATTTAGTTATTTGGATAAGTTATAGTTAAAAGGATGACATATTTAGAATATAATAATTAAAAGCTTGATTAAGAAAATCATCAACGTTAATCAGTTATAGGCAATGGCACACAACATAACGACACTTTCATTTTATTCGAAGACAAAAATAAAAATGAAATAAAAAATAATTGTAAAAGGTAGCTAAAAATAAGGTTCTGTTTGGAGTTTCCTTTCAAAAGCGGGTTTTGATTTTTTTTTTTTTTTTGGAAAAAGAAAATAAATCACGATTTGGGAAAAGGTAAAAGATCTCACCTTTTTCAGATCATGTTTTTTTTTTTTTTTAATGCCAATTTTTTAAAAATATAATTCATTAATAATAATATTAACAATTACAAATAGACTAGACATATAATTCTTTTAACGAAACAAAAGAATTTATACTCTTTTGAACAATAAAACTAAAATTAAAAAGTGGTCACTCCGTCCCATTTTATTTGCATGATTTGACAAAATACGTATATTAAAAATTTAGTCAATAAAAATTATTTTACACTTTTTTACCCTTAACTCATTAAGATATTGATAAAAGTTTTTCATTTAATGAAGGATCATAAATATTACCATGAAAAAAATAATTATTTACATATATAAATTTAGAAACCTTGAAAACATTTTGGAAGATCCAAAAACAGAATAACAAGCAAATAAAATAGGACGGATGGAGTATAATATTAGATCTTTTCTCTTGGAGTTGATTTTGATAAAAGTATAAATATTCATAACAGCAACTAGTCCGCTAACTGATATGGATAATAAAATAATAACTTCTCAATCTTTTATACATGAATTGCTTTTCCAAGAATTTACAACTATGATGAACACATGAATTTACGCCGTTATACGTCAACAGCATCGATGGAGGAACATGTCGCACTATAAGACTCCATTAATCTAAGATCTACACTGCAAATCAAGATCTAAAGTCTCTCACCAAATAAAGTCAAATATCATATTTTTCTTTAGTAATAAACTCTCACAAAGAAGTGACAAAAAAACTCTAGATATGAAAACAAAATAACAATAATAAAACAAAAAAGAATTACAGATCTGTTATAAGAAAAATGAGTTTATTAAAGTGAACAAAAGATTAAAGTAAAAGGAATTGAAGTGAAAAAAGAGTAGAAGGTAAGGATTATTACTCATAAACAATGAGAGTTCCAAAACAAAATTATGGTTAAAAGGCTAGAGGAAAAGAAAGATAAGAGTAATTTTATATTTTTTGAGTCAAATCATATTTTATTAAGCCTTAAACATTTGCAAATGGAAATTGTCAAAAGCAGAATAATCACAAAGCCAAATATTAGGTACTAACTACAAATTTCAACTTTATAGATGTGTTTAATTTAATTACAAAGTTGAGGGTATTGTTTATTAGGCCTAATAACTATTACCACGTTTATATCAAGGATAACATTAAATTTAGTGTCTGAATCTTTCGAAATATTCTATTTTAGTGTATAAATGAAAAAATTTTTAAAGTAAGTGGTTGAATAAAAAGAAAATTTCAATTAAGTATTTCGTGTTTGAATGACAAGTGAGGATTTAAGTGGGGGTGAGCAATTCGCTGATATAATCCAAAATTCAAATCGAACCGAGTAATTTGATTTGGTTCGACTGTCAATAGATTAGTTTTGATTTGGATTGGTTAGTTATAAATATTAATTTGGTTTTTCGGTTATGGTGCGGTTAATCTGAAAAAAATTTCGATTAATTCAGATTAACTAGATTAGTACTCAACATATATTTTTTTTATCTCAGATTTATTTATTTTTTTTTTGCAAGACATTGCTTTTTTATCCCATATTAAAATAAATCCAAAAGTGTAAACTATATTTATATTGTTTTTGTGGCAGGTGACAACAATATGATATAACTTTTGAGATTATTGACAAAAACGTCATGCTTAATTGGTTACTAATTATAATTTTTTAACTGAAAGTTTAATGAATGATTCTTTTAATATTAATTATATTAATTGTTACTTGGATAATTGGATTTAGTATGATTGGCTTTGTAATTTTTGTTTGGACACTTGTAGCTTGTTGGATTAATTTAATTAATTAATTAATTTTTTTATTTTATACAATTTTCTATAAATTTATAAGCATATATATATAATTGCTTTAAGAGTGTAAACTGCAAGTCTAGAGACAGGAACACGTATATTGAAAAATTTTAGATTTGGATATCTTCTCGTAGACGGTTTGGATTAACTAACTGAAAATACTAATATGGTTCCTCGAACGGTTGTGATTTTTTGTAACAAAACCGCATATTGTTGGGCTCGGTTACTTTTGATTTTATTTTAAATGTAATTTGGATTGGATAATGGATTTATGAAATTCGGCTATATTCAGATTGAGTTATTCAGTTTAGATCGGTTCTGGATTCAAGATTGTTGAATCCCACAAAACCATGAAATAATGGGTAACCGTGCAAAAATATTAATAATTTTCCATTTTCTTTTAAGTAATCACACCTATATATTTATATATTAATAATTTTTCTACCAATTATTTGAGCGAGACAAATAAAAGTCCGAAAGAATCCCATTATGCAATTATCCGGCTCAAAAGTGTCGGGCTTTGACCCCAACAAGTAGCCACTGGTTTTCGAAGGGCTGAGTTAGAGTTGCTGGCCGGGACAATAACGGAGGAGCAGAGTCGTCATGATGTGAATATAAGTAAGCGAGCTCTTGTTGGACTTGATCCATATTGTTTCATTATACTCCTTTAATCTGAAATGGATTGTCTGAATCGAAAGTTTTAAAAAGAAAGTGTTTTTGAATTATATTTACAGCTTTTAGTATTATCTTAGCTTTGAATCAGAATTTTCTTAGAATGATGCAGCTGGTAAATTTGTCTTTGTTGGTGGTTTTTTGCATATCATTATAATTATTTGATATTTGAGGCTCTGTTTCTAGAGGCAGTCAAATGAGATTAACATAATTATCAAATAATAAATGAAAACAAAGATTCCCATTATTGACATTAATGTGATAAAGTAAAAACCAATACAAAAAAAGCTCCATGTCTGGACTCAAAACTCAAAACCCGTGAGTTTGATGGCTGATCTTTTTTGCTCCTTTTATGCTATTTATGGATCAAAGGCTCCTGTTTGTTTTAATTTTTAATAAATGCGAATGTCAGATTGTTGACATAGGAGTTAGTTCAGAATTCATAAATAGAAATTGAATGGGAAGTTCATAAAGAATATATTTGAATGATATTTACAGCTTTTAGAATTGCTGATTTTTTAGGTAAACTTTTGCTCCTTATTGTTTTTCTAATGCGCTATTGTCAAATCTTAATTGTCTATAAGACATTTCCACCATAGCAATAACACTGGATGCTTTAAATGTATCTTCGCTCTATGTATAGACATAAACAGAGTGTCATTAATCCCTACTTCCTCTGAACTACAAGTCATCCCCTAATAATGAAGAATGTGAAAGGCAAAATTGTGAAGCCCTTCCGACTGAAAACCGTGTAGGATATGGTAAAGTTCGTGAAGCGCATATAACCAAAAATTCAAAAGTGGTAAAAGTTGTTTGCAGTTAATTAATTTGTCTACAACATTGGTGTGATTGTATAATGTCATGTGATGTGGTGATTTAATTGTCATGTAGAGCCCAAATGTGAGCCGTAGGCCCTTGGCATTAAGGTCACCAGTTAAAAAAGAAGAGCTGGAAGAAGAAGAAAGGAGAATCGTTTTTCTGATTCGAAAATGCCCCAGCTCGGCATGCAAATTCTCCGTCAAATTCATGCGCGAATCCTTACGCACTTTTCTCCCATTTCCTCAATCCTCTCCATTGCCGCTCTCTCTCCTTTTGGCAACTTGGATTGCGCAACGCAAAATTTTCTCTCAAATCCCAAACCCAGGTGTTTTGCGTACAATACAGTTATAAGGGATTGTTTATACACTAAAAACCCATCAAAGGAACCCATTTAGTTGTTCAAAGATATGGTTGGAAAAGGCTACCCAAATCTGAACACTTTTACTATGGTTTTTGTGCTCAAAGCTTGATCAATTATAATGGCTCTTGAAGAAGGTAAGCAGATTCTTGCGCAAATCTTGCGATCTGGGTTTAGCTCAAGCCCTTATGTGCAATCTTCATTGGTGAATTTTTAATAGAAGTGTGAAGAAATAACTATTGCTAGAAAGGTGTTCGACGAAATTACTGAGAAAAATTTGGTTTGTTGGAGTGCAATGGTCAGTGGGTATGCAAGGTTAGGAATGGTTAACGAGGCTTTGATTATGTTTAGAGAAATGCAACTGGTGGGTATTGAACCTGATGAAGTTTCATTGGTAGGTGTGATAACTGCTTGTGCTATGGTTGGAGCACTAGATATAGCCAATAGGGAAGTGGGTTCATAAGTGGGTTCATGCGAAAATCAAGAAACGGATGATTCATATT
The DNA here is from genome assembly GCF_041381405.1 of Jatropha curcas. Lineage (NCBI taxonomy): Eukaryota > Viridiplantae > Streptophyta > Magnoliopsida > Malpighiales > Euphorbiaceae > Jatropha > Jatropha curcas. Next base: position 8,523,183 of record NC_143161.1, read on the forward strand.
GATCTTGAGCTTAATACAGCTCTAATTAATATGTTTGCCAAGTGTGGATGCAAGAGAAAGCCAAAGAAATTTTTTATGAGATGAGCGTAAAAGATAGTAAAGCTTGGAGTTCAATGATTGTTGGATTGGCCATTCATGGACTTGCAGAGGATGCACTGGATGTCTTTTCGAGGATGGAAGAAGCACAGGTAATGAGATAAAAGAAAAAAAAAAAAAGAAAGTAAATCTGACAGTTTTCTCATGATTATAGCAAAGAAAGAAAGGTGATTTAGAAGCTTAATCCCAATTCTTTTGTAGTCTGCACACTGGTCTAAGCATCCCAAGCTAAGTGTTGTCATAAAAAGAATCATTATTACGTTTTTTTAGTCTTTAATGAAGAAAATTTAATGGATGAAGCAAAATAAACATAAACTAGGTGCAAAACAGGTATACCTTCACATATAATTGTGTAAGTATACACATACACAAGTATTAGGGCCGAATAGATCAATTCACCCTTGAACTATTTGGAGAAAGTCTACTGCACCCTTGACCTTTTTATTTACACTTGTTGAGTTGTACTCTTAAATTTTTGTTTTTGACTAATTGGAAGTTTCCCCTTTCTGTAATCACCTTTTGTTGCTGATCAATGGGTAATATGACAAATAATTATCTTTAAATTAAAAGAAAGATATAAAATTACATTTTGTCATATTATCTATTGCTGAGGTTTGCAAATACTTTTACTTAGACAAATAAAAATCTAAGGATGCAATACAAATTAAAAATATAAGCTTTTCTGATTAGCTCAGAGTATAATATAGGCAAATACTTTTGAGTTATGAAAGATCAAGCTGTAACTAATCTAAGTTAATTCTTATCTGGCCATAGGCATGGCCACTGGTTCGGTTCTAACCATCGAACCGTTCTGTAGACGAACCGGAACCGGACCGAAACCGACGGTTCAAAAGCCGGTTAAGGTTCATGTGAATGTTAAAATATGAACCGGAATCGGTCCGGAACCGGCGGTTAACCAGCGGTTCCGGTCCAGTTCGAACCGGATGCACAAAAAATTATAGCTTAAAATTTTTATAAAAAAATTTATATCACTTGATTTGATTGTAGTTGATTTGATTTATGGTGAAGAGAAGTAAAATGGTACATAAGTTGTAAAAAGTTGTGAAAAAAATACACATTTTTTGACTTAATTTATATAAAAAATGGTACATGAATAGTTGATTTATATTAAAAAAAATACTTTCAAATGTACAAAAAAAGAGTGTAACGGATAGTTTTTGATATGATAGGTGTTTTTTATTTATTTTTTGGTAAATAAATTTTATTCATTTTTAATCATTTATTTATTTATTTACTGTAATTTATTAAATTATCCAAAAATATAGTTGTTATTTTTCTGTTATAAGGGACAATTTGGAAAACTAATAAATGAGAAACATGTATAAATATGATGAGTTGATGATTTTTTATTTCACAATCAATTATATCCTAACTCTTCTCTTATTTTCAATCAAAATTCTCTCAAATTTCCATAGTTCATTATTTTTTCTATTGCTTTATTTTCCTTAATATTGGAATTATCTATTGTTTATTTTTTATTTTCTTACATCCAATTCCAAATTTTTTCTCTGATCTCAAATTTTTCCATTCATAAATTTACTTCATTTGATTTTTTAAATAATTTTCTTAGTATTTGAAAATAATCATTCCATTAATTTTATATTCCATTTATAGTTTTTTATATTAGTAAATTAGCAAAATTTGTAAATTTAATGTAATAATAGTTCTAAGTTAATTAATAGAAGTTTTTCTTTTAAAATTTATAATAATTCATCCGGTTAATAAAATTTAAATATTTTAAAATTATTATTTATTGATGAATTTGGAATCAAAATTTTATTATTATTTTTAAAATTTGCGTAATGCCGGAACCGAATCAGAATCGTAATTTGAACCGTTGATTCGCCGGAACCGTGCTGAACCGTGCCGGAATCGGAACCGGACCAGAACCGAAAGTTCAAGGCCGGTTTCAGTTCAAAATTTTAAAAATCTCGAACCGGCGGTTCACTGAACCGGCCATGCCTATCTGGCCAAGCCCGAACCATGTAACTTTCATTGGTATTTTATCTGCATGTGCCCATGGCGGACTAGTTTCAGACGGAAAGAGATATTGGTCGAGCATGCTTGAATTAGGAATAGAACCTTCAATGGAGCATTATGGCTGTATGATTGATTTACTATGCCGTGGAGGCCTTATTGACGAGGCGTATGATTTTCCACTAACCATTCCCGCATCGGATCCAGTAATTTGGCGAACATTGCTTGTGGGTTACAATAAAAATGGGATGTTCGAGACAGCTGAAATTGTTGCTGGGAAGCTCCTCGAATTACCACATTATTTTTTTTATTTTAATATTTATATAATAAATATAAATAATTATTTATATATAAGCAATAGTTGTAGTGGAAATAGTTCTGATTTGGGGAAAGAGGTTAAGATAAGGTGTTTGATGATTACTTGTTTGGTTAACCTCGTCGTAGTAATCTCACGAAAATAATATTTTATTTATTAAATTAAATATAATTTAAAATTAAAGTGTTATTATAACTAAAGCTTAAGATATTAAGAGAATAATAAAGTTCAGGTTTAGATTTTTGGTAAGGGACATAATTATTATTGAAATGTAAAAATATAAAATTATAATAGGTCCTCACAAACTTAAAGGTGATATAAGACAAATCACGTAAATTTTAAGGATAAATTTATGCACTAGACTAACTTATGAATAATTAACTTAATGCTTCTATAGTGATTACTTCACTTTCCGTGAAAGGAACTGGTAGCTTCCCTCCATTAAAATTGAACATGTCATGACATTTCAATTGGATTTTTTCTTTTGTTGGATAGATTCAAATCTATCCAAGATTTTTCCTTTTTTGGATAGGTTCGAGTATAATGACATGACATGTCCATAGAAATAATGACTCTCAATTTTAGTGGAGGAAAGCAATTCATCAACAGAAATCTTGGATAAATTTAATTACAATGACATAATATGCCCATAGAAATAATGATTCCCAATTCTAGTGGAGGAAAGTAAACAGTGAGAAAAGGAAATATATATTATTTTCTCACTATTTTGATTTGACTTCTAACTGTTTCTCTTAATTATTTTATCTCAATTATATTCAAGGTCTAATGGTTAGTATGACATAAAGTCGTACTCATTTAATATACCACCCTCATATATATGAAATTTATCATGGATATTTAAAAATTTTCTTTGAGAAAATATATATTTAAATAATAAACAAAATGTAGGAGAGAAATATTATTTTAAAAAATTACTCTCTTGTCCCAACAAATAGCTCACCTTGATTTGTCCCAAAATGTAGTCCAATTTCTTTTTTTTTATTATTATAATTAATCCTTAAATTATCTATTGTATCCTTATTAAATTTTATCTTATTTTTAATAACTCTCATTAATTCTTACTTATTATTCAAATATAATAATTACTCTTGTGTTATTTAAGATGGATATAATTGGAAAATTATATAAATAAGATTATCATTTAACTATATTTCTTAATCTCTTTCAAAAAAAAAAATATTTCTTAATATGTGTGAAAATAGAAAATGAACTATCTTTTTCGAACAGAGGAAGTATTTCTCACATTTGCTAATCAAAACTTCAACAAATGTGATAGTTTTGAGGAGAAAAAAATTATGATCGTTTGAATTTATCACATTTGTTAATCAAGACTTTAATTTTGAATTGATGAAAAAAGATAATTAGTATGTTATACACGTATTAATTGAAGAGGTAAACGCTCTTGATTTCACGTTTCTGTAAAATATATACACCGCAACCATAGATGATCAAAGCCAAAGGGACAAAAATCACCGAAGAAACAACTTTCATCCCAAGAAGGACACTCTTTCGCCCTGAGATCCAGGGCCAACAAAATCCCTTGTCAAAGAAAAATACAGAGATTCCAATCTATCACTAGTCTTTGTCTCGCAGGTGCATAGGACCTGATCAGATATGAGTATGTGGCTAAAACAGAAAGGCTCATGGAAACTTTGTCAAAAGCAAGAATGCTCCGAGTTGGATGAAATTAACTGTTTTATAAGCTGTTTGTAATAGCGTTTTGCCTTGTGAATAACTAATAAATGCGTTTGAATAGTTTTTCATAGAACGATACTTTAATTTTTAAAAATTAATTTAAAAATTATATTATTAAACATTATAAAAAAAATAGCTTTTAGCATTTTAAAAAAAATATTTAAAAAACTATTATTTAACACAGTCTTTCAATCCAACTTTACTCTTTCGTGACCCTGGCCTTATTATAAAAACAAAACGGCTGCTCTAGCTAGTCCTGCTCCACATCACATACAGCCAATATGGATGAGATATGGCTTTATTTCCTTTCTATCTTCTCCTTAATCTTTCTTCTTTCTAAACTCTTTTCATTGAAGCAAGCATCGCACAAAAAATTTCCACCAAGCCCACCTGCAATTCCCATAATTGGCCATCTTTATCTCATGAAAGAACCTCTCCACAGAACGTTGCAGAACATGTCAAACAAGTATGGTCCAATCATATCCCTCTCCTTCGGTTCCCGTAATGTTGTCATTATATCATCCTCAAACTTGCTCGAAGATTGCTTCAACAAAAACGACGTAGTTTTTGCCAATAGGCCTCACCTTGCCGCTTTCAAATATATAGGTTATAACTACACCACTCTTGGTACCTCCTCTTATGGCCACCACTGGCGCAACCTCCGTCGTATTGCTACGCTTGAAATTTTCTCAACTACTAGACTTAACAGTTTCCAGAGCATTAGACAGGATGAAGTTAGAATCTTGCTTAAGAATTTATTTGCAAATTCACAGACAAGTTTCACGAAGATGGAGATGAGATCGAGGCTTTCGGGCCTGTCTTTTAACATTATATTGAGGATGATATCAGGGAAGAGATATTTCGGGGCAGAAGTGGAGAATTTGGAGGTGGCTAAACGCTTTGGAGATATTGCAAGAGAGACTACTGCAGTGAGCGGAGCATCAAATCCAGGAGATTTTTTGCCATTCTTACAGTGGATTGATTTCAAAGGGCTAAAGAAAACGATGGTTAGGTTGCATAAAGATTGGGATGAATTTTGCCAAGGTTTAATTGATGAGCATCGGAAAAACAAGAATTCCTCCTCACAGGAACGAGGACGGTCTAAGACATTGATAGATAATATGCTATCTTTACAAGAATCTGAACCTAAGAGCTATTCCGATGAGATCATCAAAGGTCTTATACTGGTATGCTGTGCTATCTTAATTACCGGAATAGTTAAATAAGCAATCCTTTGATTAAGCAGTGATTAGAGTCTGTTCAGCAGAATTATAACTGATTTAGCAACATTTAACTGTTTGACTAGGTAATAACTAGTGTTTGAATGGTTTTTGATAAAACTAAAAGAAGATGTCATCTTAACATCTAAAAATTAATTTAAAAACTATTACCGTACTAAAAATTACTTAAAAAATTGTTGTCAAACGCATTCTTACACTTAGATTAAGCAAAAGAACGAATACCATTGTTAATTTAACATTTTAAATTTTCATGTAGAATTTGATAATTGGGGGCACGGAAACATCTTCAGTAACAATGGAGTGGGCAATGTCGCTTCTTCTTAACAATCCTGAGGTGTTAAAGAAGGCTAGAGCTGAGTTAGACGAAATTATTGGTCAAGACCGATTAGTCGACGAGTCCGATTTCTCCAAGTTGCCATACCTGCAAAGCATTATAAATGAGACACTGCGACTATATCCAGTAGCACCATTTCTGGTGCCACATGAATCGTCGGATGACTGTACCATCGGAGGCTACTATGTACCGCGAGGCACAATGTTGCTGGTCAATGCTTGGGCTATTCATAGGGATCCAACGGTGTGGAGTGACCCAACAAAGTTCAAGCCTGAGAGGTTTGAAGGTTTAGGTAATGAAGCATATAAATTGATTCCATTTGGGGTGGGAAGAAGGGCTTGCCCTGGAGCTGGTCTTGCAAATAGAGTAATGGGTTTAGCATTGGCAGAATTAATTCATTGCTTTGAATGGGGAAGACCCAGTGAAGAGCTAATAGATATGACTGAAGGTACGGGCGGAACTATGCCTAAATCACAACCTTTGGAAGCCATGTGCAGAGCACGTGAGTCTATGATTAACATACTCCAAGACCTGTAATTACTGTTTGGTTGCAATTATTGCAGTATAATCACTGTTGTCTTTTGTTTTCCGTTTGTGTGATGGTTTGTGGGACACTCCCTTTGAAATAAAAGCATGAAAAAAAAAATTAAAACTGATCCGTTTAATATTTGCTGGTATCTTTGTAGATAAAAGCTCTGAAATGCTAAATGCAACTTTTTATAATATTCATTTAAATTAAATTTTAAAAGTTAAAATAATATTTTATAAAAGTTATTTATGTAATGTTTAGTTTTTTTACATCTTTATCCCTATTACTAAAACAGTTTGACACGTAAGCAAAGCTGTTTTTCATTTTTATATCTGCATGAGATAAGCTGTTTAGAAATCTTTGCTCTATAGATGTGAAACCACTCAATGTAGGATATGCTTATATATATTGATGGAAAACCAAAACAGTATACAAATTATAAACGACGGTTCGTATTACATTTCTCACAAGTCCACTCCATTCCAAAATCAGTCCATTTAGGAGTAACCATATCAGCTACATATAAATCAACCAATGGTGGTACCGGTGAACAAGTTGCTCGTTTGAGGAAATTGGAAATGTCTGGGAATCTAATTATTGCTAGTTACATTCTGTGTCGGTTCTATCCAGTGGCACTAAAAACTTAACTTGTTCGACGTGTTCTTTTCTAGCTAGTGCAGAATAACAGCAGAGGGAAATGTTGTTTCTAGCACGTCAAAAAATAAAAATAAAATTTTTGAGGATTAATATATATACATTTTTAAAAATTTTAATAAATTTTTTGAAGAAAAATTAGATTTTCAAAGATCCAGTGGGACGATGATCCTCTACTCACCAAGTAGACCCGCCCTTAGTGTTTGATATATAAAATATTCTAGAGAATGTGGTAACTTTAACCTTCAATGTCTATGAAATAAACATCAGTAGCCTAATAACTCATTGACAAAATCTGAATTTAAACAGTTGAGCTCATCAACTCATATCAACTAATTTGACTTGAAACGACAATCAAATATAATTCTAGAAAAAATGGATCAAAGAGTCGATGTGGAAAATTTATCTTTAAGGGCTACAGCGCGAAAATTATATAATCTGACATTGCAAATGCTTAACTTGCAAATTGAGCCGAAGAGCGTTAAATCAATTCTCAATGTCATTTTAAAAAATAGTTCAAAAGGCTCAACGTAAACAAATAAAACTTTAAGGTTGCAAAGTTGAGGGTTTCAACCTGAACTTTTATTTGGTTATGTGCATATGTATCAATTATTGTTGTATTTACAAGTAGACCAAAAATAACAAAAAGAAAAGGGACTTCTCACCGTTAACGATTTTGCACAAAACGGAGCAATCTGAACACATCGCAGCTGCACTAGCTGACTTCTCCAAGACACCACTCTCTCTTGTTTGATAGAAGGCATCAGATGAACTGAACATACATATCATCTACGTTATGACAATGCATGTAAGATCCTACTACCGACTGTTTATTTCATGTGTCAACGTAGCTGAATTATCATGGATCTGAGATAAAGGCGCTCTCCTGCACAAAAAAAAAGAATTTCAGAGGGGGAAAAAAGATGAACCTCTCACTATGCCTTGGTAATGCATTCTCCAATATAAACAAATATATAGATTTAATAATACCTTTAAGACAACCTCAAATTTCAGCTTGGATTTTGCCATCACTCTTGGTTTCACTCAGACCACATTCAAGTCTGATTGCTGCCATCAGCTCAGGTGAGACAGCATGATGAGACCTGCCTCCACCTACTGATGGACTCCCTGTATTTTGGGCATTATACTTAAATTTGTGGTTAGGTTCATCAAATGCTCCCCAGCCACGATAAAGTATTACTTTGCTAGGCTCCTGGGAGACTAAAACTCCACCTGTTGCTTGCTGCAAAATTCACAGAAGCAGAACACTTCATCAGTTCATCCAGTTTGGTCTAAGTTTAGTGTCAGCAACAAAAGACAGGAATTGTATTGTGCGGACCTCCAGCTGGAAAATCACTTCCTGGACTGACGTCCCTTTGGCTCTGCCTTTAACATTTACTATAGCAAGAGGATACTTTTGAAAGTGAGCTTTGATTGTTTTTGCAACACCAGTGACAATGTTGCTTCTCCCTGGTAAGGAGTAACAGTGGCAGAGAGCGTAATGAGTTCCCATGGCAGTGCTTAATTGCACAGAAATAAGAGTGAGAAAGAGATAAGTTGGAAAACTGGGATTAGGAGCAGATATTGGAACTGGAAGCATATAATTCTTTTGGAAGCAAAGAAAATAATAAACTATTGAAGTGCAGAAAATAGGATATGAGTAAACAAAAAGGAAAATTACATCCATGATAAAATTTCAGAAAGTTCTAAGGCAGCCTGTTATATCTACAAGGTCTTGCCAGCTATTCCAAAGGTAACTATTGAACCAACTATTCTTTACAGCTGAGAGACCAAGATTTTCCCTCCAAAGCCCTTCTATTCTTTTCCCTCCATACAATCAGCAATAGGGACTATAATCTAATGTACCATTCTTCTTTTTCATAAAATATCCCTCTTAAGCTTCAAACTTCCTTCCTATCAACCTTGCAGGCACTCCTGAAATTCCATAGGCCGGCTCCCACAGTTTTTAGACATAGTGCACCTTAATATATCTCCCAGGAAAAAGACAATGGTGGAAGGAGCACAAAACTTCTCAATGACTTTATACAGGAAATTCATCCTTCTAACAATAGGTCCTCCTATGTATATAGCAAGACTTGACATAAAACTTAACTCCTTTGTCTACCTTCCATCTAGCTCAGTATTCTCTTTGGAAATCCACATCTACCCTATTTAAAAAATAGAAAAAAAAAGAAAAACAAAGGTCTCTAGTTCAAATCCTGAGGATTCCTCCTAAAAAGCAACATTCCTATATATTGTGAATATTGTAATTTGTAGTTAATAATTCATAAACACACTCATGTCCCCAACTAATAAACTGAGAATGTAATCGTATTAACTATATGTAAGTTCGTAATATATTACTATTTTCTATTTTGTAGTTTTTAATATTTAAAATTTTAATTATTACATTACCTCAAAATATTTGTTTAAGTCTTATATATATATATATATATATATTAGAGCTGAAACAAAGTTCAAAATTTGGCTCTATTTATTTAGTATTCAATTTTTCTTTTTCTTTTTTTCCTCGGAAATTTTGATTTTTTCTTTATTTTTTAAGTTTAAATCTAGTCATATTAATTATATATCATCAAATCACTAAATGTAATCATACTAATTATATATCATTATTAATATTTATTTCTTACAACTAGGGGTGGCCATTTCACAGTTTTTGGAATCGGAACCGAAACTGGAATGAAGACTTCGCGGTCCGGTTCCAGTTCCAACCTTTGAGGAACCGCGAACCGGCAGTTTTTCCAACCGGTTAGAATCGGAGGTTTCGACGGTTCGAACCAGCGATTCCACCCGGTTTTAATAGCATTTTTTTTTCAAATATTTTTGTAAAATTCCAAAATTAACCCTCTTAATAACTATGTAACGGTACGTTTTAAGGATATTTGTGGAAAGTTGATTTTTTTTTATTTGCTCTAAATACCCCTTTTCAATTAAAAAAATAAATTAATTTCAAGCATTTTTCTAAAAAAATAAATTAAGTTCAAGTCCATAAGTTCAAGCCTTTTTTTAAAACAAATAAATTAAGTTAAGCCTTTTTTTTATTTTTTCTTAAAGTTTTTTCTAAAAGTTATTTCATAAATATTTAAATTTTAAATTTTCAACAAGAAAAAATGTTCTCTAATTTTTTATTTTATAATTATGTGATTTCGCCGAAAAATCAATCGGAGAACCGTCGGAACCGCCGATTTTGGAATCGTTAAAGAACCGGAACCGTCAGTTTCTGAAACCAAAACCGACGGTTCCAAAACTATGGTCATCCCTACGTACAACTTTGGAAAATCTAATCATAAGTTCATTATATATTACTACTTTTCTATTTTGTAGTTTTTAATATTTAATATTTATTCATTGCATTATTTCAAGATATTATCCAATGCAAGGCATGTTAAAACAACCATGTTGCTCAAAACAGTCTTTTTTTTAATAGTAGTATGAAAGATGCTGGCCTATTATTTCTTGAAAGGCTAAACCTACAAAAATACTCCAAACATTTCGATTTATTGCAAAATCACTCTAAATTCACCTTTGTATACCGGATATCCCATTTTGAAACTTAAATATATTAGCAGCCCAGAATGAAATTCGGATTAAGGTTGCAAATAAAAAAATATTCTAGTGGGCCCACATCTAAACCCGGGTTAACTTGATCCAAAAATCCAAAACTCACTGTTTTTTTCTCCTCCCTATCTCTTTCTCTAAAACGCCCCATTTCTCTCTCTCTCAATCTCCTCTCCTCTCCACCGATCAATACTGTTCTCTTCTTCTCTATCTCCCTCACAGATACCCCTTTTAGTTCATCATGCTTCTTCCTCTCTCACTCTTCTCTCCATCAAAGCTTCAATCCATCTTCAATGGTATCTTTATTAATCGCTTTCTTCAATGGAAACTCTCTTCGTATTAAGTCTCTTTTTTCATCTTCTCTCTGCAATTGCTTTTACAATCATGTTTATTGATAGGGACAATCTCTACTTCTCTTTGCAATGAGCCACTCAATATTTTTGGCTACTACAGCCTATGCACTAGCCTCCAGGTGAAGGCGCTAGGCTAAGTGAAGTGAGATGCAAAAATAAAAATAAAAAATTTGAACACAAATCTGAAAATTATGTTTTAAGATTTAAAAAAAAAATGAAAAAAATTAGAAAAACATGGAAAGAAACACACATTGGAGTTAAGATAGAAAAGAGTAGAATCAAGAAAATGAAAAAAAAAAAAAAAAAAGGAGAAAATAGAAAGTAAATATGGCAAAAAAGGCACAGTCCTCTACCCAGAGGCAATAGCCTAAGTGAAGTCATCCGCCTGAGGACTGTAGAGGTGCAAGCCCTTGAGCCTTAAGCGGTGGCGCACCTTTAATAACTAGGGCTCACTTTGATGAAAACACATTGAGATCAAACCGCATTGCTCTTAACTCCTTTCCATTTGGATTGAAAGGACAGAGTACAACTCTCTAGTCTCTAGTCCAGGAAGTTTGAACCCTTAAGAACTAAAGCAACTTCTTCATGAAAAATGCTTGTCAAGCCAAGACAATAATGCAAAATTTGATCAAATTCCACCCCACCTAACAAAATCCTCTTTGTTCACTGACTCAAGACATAGACCTTTAAAAAAGTAACCAGCCACTATCTTCATTTAACTCTTAATTCATAAACCAATATAGTAATCTGAATGTTACTAATAAAATATAGTTTGTTCCAAGCAAAATTAACCACTTCAAGAAGAGAAACTGTAAGTCATCATTAATTCTTATTCTATTCTAGAAATCAAGAAAATAATATTTATCAATAAATCTGCATCTTACCATGAAAGTCTGGGGACTGGAGCAAATTGCTCATCATCATAATAGAAGAGAATTACACGCATATTTCATGTATGTAGGAATATAACTCCATGGACTAAATCATGTAGTCCTAGAGCAAATAAGACTATACCTGTTACCTATCACATCTTTTAAGTTCAAAAAATGCAAAAATAGGAAAAAATATAGCCAAATGAAAAAAACATACAAAACCACAAGAGAAAGTAGAAATACCTACTGCAAGCACTGGGCGGTTCTTCATCTTGAGGGCTTGCTTTCGTAGCATAAGCCTGTCTCTATTAGAAAGATGGATAACCTTGGGAGGCGTCTCCTTTTCCACTGAAATTGAAACCGATTCTTCCACCTCACTTGTTGATTCAACTTTTGACCTAATCATCTCATTGCCAGGCATACAATGCTCAGCATTAGCAAGCGGCGCCGACCTCCTTTTCTCTAACTGATATCCCTATAAACAATACACAATCAAAAGCTATAAGAAGAATGCAATATAAAACAGAGATAGAAGGGATCCTAGTAATCACCGTAAAATTAACGGGGAAAGAAGTTGACTTGACAGCTCCATCATTTATAAATAGACTATCACAGGCTTCAATGCTAACTGATTCCACTGAGGACTGAGGTTCACTTTTCCCGATCCCATTCACATCAAAGAGCAAAGAAGGATCAGTTTGATTAGCCTGTTCAGCAGGTTGTATGCCGTCGCCGTCATCATTTGCAATGGAGTTTGAATCACCTTTATGGTTATCTTTAGTCTTAAGTAATCATGCCAAACACTATATTAGAAGTCACATACGTTAAAGACAATAGGACAGATGAAAAGCCATAAACTACATGATATAAGTGGAAGAAGATCCTTTCCTCCGACTGATATCCCCATAGACAATCCATAACCAGAAGTTATAAGAAGAATGCAATATAAAACACATAGAAGGGATCCTAGTTATCACCTCAAAGTTAACTGGGAAAGAAGTTGAGTCGACAGCTCCATCATTCATAGTAGCAAATAGACTCTCATGGGCTTCCAGGCCAACTGATTCCATTGAAGACTTAGATTCACTTTTCCCCATCGCGTTCACACTAAAGAGCAAAGAAGGATCAGTTTGATCAGCCCATTGTGCAGGTCGTATGTTTTTGCCATCATCATTGGAGTTGGAGTTGGAGTTTGAATCAGCTTCATCGTCGTCTCTAGTCTTAAGTAATCATGCCAAACACTATATTAGAAGTCACATACATTAACAACAATAGAAAGGGCAAAAGGTTATAAGCTAAATGATATAAAGCAACTTCGTTTGTATGTGGTTTGAAATGATTGTGCACAAAGTTTTATACAACAATCAATTCAAATTAAATAAAGCTCAAATTTAGAACTCAAAAATAGTGGAAAACACTCTTACTAAGTGCATTTTTTTCCCTTTCAAGCATCTTGGTTGTAAACTGCTTAGCTCTATATCCCCTTTACAGTGAGCAGGAATGACTGGATATGATCTCACATGGGTTCCCGATTCCATCATGTTCATATCTTCTTTAACCTAGATTATGACAAAAGTTTTTAGGATGAAACAGACATCCAATTAAAGTGTGTGTTCCCATAAAAACATTACAGTTGCTAGAACTTGGGATTTCCCCTTTGAGGTCAGGAGTTTAGACAACTCGAATGGGGTTGACGGTTTATAAAATGGAAGAGGTCCCCATTTTTTGGTCAAAACATATAACTAAAATCTAAATATTCAAACACGCATATATACATATATCTATATGCCAGAGAGAGAGTGAAGATCCAGAAATCTTACTTCATCAAATGAATGCTTGCTATGTGCTTCCTCGTCTTTGGCCTGGTCCAAAACAGAATATATGGCTTTATATCAACTTTGTTGGCAAAGTTATCATATGATTAACTAAAATAAACAACAGAAGTTTCCCGTAACAAAAATTAGATAGCTCACCAATTTAAGTTTCAAGTCATTTACATTTCTAGTAAGCTTCAAAACATGAAGCTTCAATGACTGCATCCAGGAAAAGACGAAACAAATAAAATTAGAAACTTAGCAAATTGCAAATAATCAAATTTCGAAAACTAGAAAAGAAATAATCAAACTGGCCCAAAACCCAATATTAAAAGAATAAAAATCCAAATAGTATAATTGAATAGGTGATAATGCTGTGGTCTGGCTCATAAGCCAGGAAAACTGGCCTCTCGAATGAAAGTTTCCAGCTATCAGCCCTCAAAAGTTCAAAAGAAAACAAAATGAACCCCAAACATACTTATCAACAACAGGTTGACACCTGCAAACTGTAATAAAAATGCATGCTTATGGGGCCAGACATATACACTGCTGATGCAAAGTAAATTTTACCTCTCGACGTTGGGCCTCTAAAGAGCGCTTCAATGCCTCCCTCTTACTCAAGAGTGTTGGAGGCCTCAAACGAGCAGGCCTCCGATAATTCTTTCCACGATATACAACAATTGCATAACCCTTGCTGACTCTTTCAACTGCAACTAATATTCCACCACTTTCCACTTCTAAGGTCCTTGCCACTTCATAAGCAGCTTCTAAGCTTCTCTCTTTACATATTATCTTCACAAGTTCCCTATACTTCCAATGGAGGTGCATGTTTTCAATTGTTCCATCAAAAACTCCCCGCCTACCTGACAATGAAAAAAGAATGTTCATCAGAATCCAAATTTGTGGAATGAAAATGCCCTTACTCCTGAAGAAAAAACAAGAACTTGTGAAGAATTTTCTTTGAGACCAAGATATTTTGCATTATATCACATAACTCACCCAATAATAAGAATGGCTTCATTTTCAAGCCAATCTTCCTTAGCATATATCTTTCTTCTTCAGTTATACCCTCTTTATCTATTGCTGGTTGTTGAGGCATCTCCAAATTCTCCAGCTCAGCTAGGAGTTTTTCTGCTTTTGCTTTATTTTCTAGTGCCTGCAGCAACATGTCATGTATAATATCAATACGGTCATGTATATGCGCTTAACAAGAGTATCTATAGCAGCTTCACAAAATGACAAAATCATACCATAGACAATCTGATGCTGGTTCTTTTTATGGCTGCCTCCAAGGACCTCAGCTTCTTATCTTTAAGGAGATCAGAACTCTGCTCATTGTCGCTATTAAATTCATCATTAGATCCAGAACTTATAGTCTCAATTTTGATGTCCTCTGCCTCCTTTAAAGTTTCACCAGCTATGCTTTGGTGTCTTCTCTGTTTATCCCCATGAATTAGATACTTTCTTCGTTCTTTTATCACAGAAGAAACAGCAGATGGTAGGAAATCTTTTCCCCTGTACAACACAATAAATTCCCTATCCCGTGACAGGAGAGTTCCACCTGTCAGCCACTGCAACAGAATTTAAAGTTAAAATAGATATTCACAATTTTATTTATTATTATTACAATTTGATGTTAGGTACATGAATTCATATATTATTTCTAATCTATTAATTTTTTTATGGCTAGTACATGATATAAGTCCACTAGTCATCTTATAAATGCACCACCAGCTCCAAGATCTACTCGGAAACCCTTTTTGACCAAATGATAATTGTTACTGGAAGTGAGCAAGAACTTACACTTCTAAACTACCAAAATCAAGTAGTAGGAAGAAGCAAGCAGATAAAAAGATGTGGAGAAGCATGAACATGATTAACACAGTGAAGACTCCAAAACAAAGAGCCAATACATTAACATTTACCAAAAGACAAATACACAAAACTAAGAACAAATTTTACTTCTAGAGTATTGAGTTAATGATACTAGGCACTGGAAAGTGACGCGAATGGTTGCACTATTACATGTGAATTCTTCTGCAGGTCATCTTGTTACAATTCTCAAAGCTGGATACTAGCTTTTGAACCAACATAAGAAAGAGTAAAGAAATCTAAATGACTCTTCCAATTAGAGTGACTAATGTTGGCAGTTTCCTCAAACAACAACAACAACTAAGCATTAATCCCAAACTAGTTGGGTTAGCCATGTGAATCTGTTGGTTCCATCCGCTGTGTTTGTCGCTAAGAACTGGTTGGTTTCCTTTGCTTTCATCCCAAACTAGTTGGTTTTTAACAATTTCAAATAAAGACTGTACAGCATTATAAACCTAAAAGAACTGGAAAATCTAAGCACCCATGAGATTAAAAAAAATCATTTGAAGTAAAACATGATGAAGCACCATATGGTTGAGAGCAAGAATTGATAGCAGCTAAAATAAAAGGAATAAATTGGCCAAACACCACTAACCTTTAACTCTTCAGCCATCATTTCACTATTAGTATTCTGTACTCCTCTCTTAACTGCGATTTTAGCGATCTCACATTTTTCCCAAAGCTTGACAATCGAAGCAGCCAATCCTTGAAGTTTCCTATTTCTACCTGACATGAAAAGGACGAAAATGTTTGAACACTAAGTCAGAAGATTTCATGTGGAATCAGAAGTCACTCTCACCTAATGCAAAATGGCAAGGCAAGGGCCGTCCTAGCCTTCTTAATGCGGTCATTTCATCATCTGTCAGTTTAGGCATGACACCATATGGAAGTAGGCGGAATGGTTTCCGATATCCAGGAACAATAGCAGGAAGAAGATCAGCATCAACTGGTAGAGGTTCATATCCCCACCAATCGGTAAAGCGTGGACCTAGCCCATCTAGCAAACTGTCAATCTCTTCTGCAAGTTGTGCCTCACCTGGCAATTCAAATCGTACTCTATCTGGGGAACCAACACCTTGTACTAATGTAGGTCGAACCATCTTATTGGTTTCACTTGATCCAGAAGACCTTAAACTATTAGCTCTAGATGAGCAGCTCCCCATTTTATCATCCTCACAATCCACATGGTTATCATGCACAGCATCACTAGAAGTTTCATTTGCTGTAATATTATTTGGTGAGAAGTAGGGATACTTATAATTAACCCCCCTATATAACACTATTTTACTCCCAGACCTCCAAACAACCAAACCTCCAGTTTTTCTCTGCAAAAATCACACCGTATTATAATACCACCATATAAATTTAGGATATATCATATATATTAAATGTTAAAATTCTGAGATGCATAGAATGTTGGTGCAGTGAATAAATTTATGGACATCATGGCTGGTAACTCAAGAATCATAATTCAAGATCTCCAGCGTGTTAGCTTAACCTTGAAAACTGAATTTGTTGGCTGTATTGAGAACTATATATATATATAATTTCAATATAAATTCAAATTATTCAAATATAAAAAATATCAACAAAAAAAAAATGAACGTTATTCGACCACTCGCATTCAATTGCTAATTCCACAGAAATCAAATGTGTTAATAATTCTAACCTCCAACATATCGTGAGTCCTCTTCATGTTCATCCGGCACAAATCCTCACAAACAATCTTAACAACTTCTGCTCTTCTCCACCTCTCATGAATCCCATTAACAATCCCTTCTGTAATCCCCGCTTTTCCTACCTTCAACTTCCTCTTCTCTGCAATCCCGATTGTCCTTAGCCTCCTCAGCTCCTCCGCCGGTAAACTCAATACCGCCAATGTCGGAACTTTAGGCTCTCTTTTTTTCGCTTCTCTCTCTTTCTTCACTTCTTTCCTCAGCTCATGATACCTCGCAATTGCTTTCCCCGCTCCAGGTATAGGAACAGGGTTCTCCGGCGTGCTCCAGCTCGGGTCAAGAGTATGTCCGACTCGGTACTTAGGCAATTGATTGGGCAAAGGAATAAAGATTTCTCCAACTTGCTTTGTCTCCCTCTCAAGCTCTGAATTTAGGGTTTCTGGTAATTTAGGGTTATGTTCAGTGAAGCCAAGAGAGCGGAGCTTATCAGCAATGCGCTTGATGGCAGAGTGTGGGAGGGTCTTGGAGTCGGGTGTGGCAGAGCACCTGATAAATGGTTTGAGAGGGTTCCGAGGGTTTTGGAGGATTAGGGTTTTAGAAATTGAAAAGAGTGAAGAAGAGGGTTTATGTAAGGTTTTAGAAGGGGGAGAAGGATAGAGGCGGGGAAGTGAAAGAAGCATTTCACTTCATCAAGCAGAGAGAAACAGAGAGAGTAGAGAAAGTGAAGATGGGAAGTGGACGTTGGCTAACAAGTATCAAACTATCCAATAATCTAAAACCGGACCAATAGTCACGTGACTAGCTCGTGATATATTTTACTTCATATACATATACTGTGAAAATTAAAAAATAAAAAATAAAAAAAAAAAAAAAAAAGAGAGAGAGAAAATTAATTCATATTAGCAAGTGCCAAAATTAAAGAAAAAATATTATAATTCACGAGAAAAGAAAATACCTTACATGTAGTTTTCATTGCTCTGAATAAATTTTCTAACGAGCATGCCCATATACTTTTGGATATAAAATTAATTTTCTGAGATCTGTGTTTTTCCATATAATTCCTCAGGAGTGCTTTTTCTATAGATCAAATCATTGACTTTGCATAGATCGTCCCTTCACTCAAATTTATGTTGTTACGGATTAAAATTTTAAAATTTTAAGTTAAAAACCAATGTTTAACTCAACTTTATCTTTTGATGATTGGTGAGGAGAGCATCAAACTGGAAGATGGTTTATTTATCGACCTTAATCATGGTCGTCGAAAGCAAAGATGAATATAACACAATCTATTTTTAACAGTAAGGAACAGATATCTCATCAATCGAGCTACCCAACTTCTATAGCAAATACAAGAAAATACTTCAATGGGTATACAGGGACAACTTTCACAACAATAAACAATATATTTCTGCTTATTTTCAGCAGATAATAGGATATAAAAGAACAATGGTTGCAGTTTAGAAAAAAATGACAGAACAATTGTCTTATCTTATTTACACATGATACAACAATTGTCTCTGCTTATTTACACTGCAGTTTTTATACACATTTTGCATTCACAATCCACGACAATCACCCAGGAGGAAGGGAGATCAGAGGTGTATTCAGCGAATAGCGGCAACCTCGTTCCTAAAATTGACACGGACCCGTGTTTAGGAAAAAAGAAATGCATCAGCCAAAGTAAACTATGAACATAAGGAATCATTTTACTTTTATTCATTCTTAAAATTACACAGCACAATCATTATTCTCTTTTTAGAGACCATTCACACTTGGTAATACAAACATGGCATCCTAGCTTGTATACTTACTTATTACACTGGAGGTATTGATCTATTGTAAGAGGTTTAGGACCACCAAACCAATCGATCAAAAATATATCTTCAATGTCTAATTTGAAGAATTGGAAGTTGTGGCCTTTAGGCCATCCTGTCAACAATAATAAAAAAAAAAATACATTATATGATCTTAGCAAGTAGAAGATGGAAAAACAACAGATGCTTCAATTGTTTACAGTATCACAATTCCAATTATTGGTTTAACATGTTACTTATACTACAAAAATTTTCTGTAATTACCTTCCATCTCAGGATGTTTAGTAAACAGGGCACTTCGAGCAAATTCCACTTCCTTAGAGTTTCCTTCGAGTAACTTCAACTATCATATCAAATGAGGCAGCACCAATTAGCTCACAGTTATCTAGAAAAATCTAGTAAACATTGTAGTCAACAATGCAAGGCAACAGCCTATGTTTCTTTGTTCCTGGTTTTGTAAAAACTCCCGAATTTCACCCCATCTATTTGCAAATTGAAAAATCTTGTAAAACAGAAATCAGAGGCAGATCCAAAAGCCAGTATGTAGCTTGCCTTGTTATGCCATATCAAAAAAAAAAAAACCAGTGTAAATGCTTTGTGAAAATCTAATCCATACAAGCTCTTTTCCTTTTCCCTAGATTTTCTTTCTTTTTTCCTTTACTCAAAACTAGTAAGAAAGGTATCATGAGGACCTCACATAAAAGGTTTAAGAATGCTTTCAGTGTTTGCTATAACAAGGTGTTCAGGAAGTGGGTGGTGTACAAGATCTGTACCTATATATATAACCTGCAAAAAGTACACTTCATTCACCTGTGTCTTTTCAATCGACAGTAAAAATGTGCCATAACAAGCATTAAGAGTACAGCTGCAATGAGCATTTCTGACTTTAGTTATCAGCTATCTGAGGGTTAATCATGCAAAAATCCAGGCTAAAGAGATGAGAGGTGCTTAAGTCTAATACAAGTGAAGTTCATAAAAAGACCATCGAATAGTAAAATTGTGAGTTTGCGTCCTATAATGGTTTCCAAAGTAAAGACCAAGCTTATTAAACTAATCCATGTTACTAATTAGAAATGTAAAGAAACCAGAAAACAAGATGCCTGTGATACAGCATGTGATAACATTATTGGCAAATTAGTCCCACAGAAATAGTAACATAGGAACCTAATAAAATCACTAAAACAAGTATTTTATACTAAAGTTACAAAGAAACAAATTAAAATAGCAGTTATTTGATTTTGGAACACCTTTCCTGTCAAGGTAATTTTGCAAAAGTGAGGTTCCCAACTGATACATTTATTTATATACTAAAATTAAAAAAAGAAACAAATTAAAATAGCAGTTATTTGATTTTGGAACACACCTTACCCGATGGGATAATTTTTGCACAAGCAAAGTTCTCAACTGATACAAGTTTTTATCTACTAAAATTAAAAAAGAAACAAATTAAAATAGCAGTTATTTGATTTTGGAACACACCTTTCCTGTCAGGGTAATTTTTGCACAAGCGGGATTCTCAGGGTCTCTTTTGCCACAAGTTCCTATAGGATATTCACTGATTGTGAGTGAAGACCTCTGGTCTTTCAATGCATTTCTCGCAGTTGGATCAAGAGTAGTCAAATAGAAGTATGGGACGCCACGGCCTTTATCAGGTAGCCCATCACTAAATGAAACAACATTCCTACAATGCAAGAAATTTCAGTTATATGCAAGGGAGAGGGAGAATTTAAATAACAAAAATCCTTCCATTAATACACAACCCAACGCCCCTTCTGTGAATGTTCGAGTATACAAGTTGGAGGAAAAAATAAGTTTTCGATAACAAGCAGATTTGTAGCTCATTCATGAGGCATGGATCCAATAAATATTACATTGTCTGGAGTTTCTAATCAGAGAATGAAAAACAAGCAAATAGAAGCATTAAGGTCAATTCCTGATTGATGAATCACATGTTTGCACTTAAGGTGCAACTCTAAGGTTACTTTGAGGTCCTAAGGCTGATCAAGCAAAGCGTGAATATGCAGCTCCTTGCTTTGGGTATAGTTGTACACATAGCAAATGCAAATCCTTTTATTTTTAAGTAGAAAGAAGAGCTTGCAAAACTTAATTAGCATAATAATAGCATTCTGAATCTTAGCCAAGAAAGATAACAATAAAAAGCCTGTCTCAATTGGTTCCATTACAGCTTGTAGTTATAAATGAGTGAGGAAGAACTTCATAATAATGAAATAAAATAAAAATTAATAAATTAAGGAAACATTAGTAAATTACCCAAAGGGTGCTCCTCCCAAATCTGTTGAAATGGTACTGCAAGATTAAAAATGTCAATTAAGTTTAAGCATTCAATCCCAATAATATTTACACTTCACAATTACCAAATCAACATCTAAACTTCCTAAACAAAAAATGATAAAACCAGTAAAAAAAAAAAAAAAAAGTTAAAGATTCATCTTAGAAGACCCAGTAAACAATAAACTACATGAAACTAAAAGAACCAATAGTTCCATATCAAAATTTTGAACTTTCCCCTATTATTCCCTTCTATTATCAGTTATAAACAAATAGGACTCTAACCCAATCCACCACAGCATAAAGATCTTTTCTTTTAGAAATAACATAAGGAACAAATGAATAGACGAGAGAAGAATATTATCAAGTCAACAAAAAAAGTAGCAAAATTACTTCAACACTCCCCAAGAATTCTGGGAAACAAGCCAGCGAGCTGTTGCAGCAGCATCATTTGGGTCTGGTTTCTTGATCAATAACAACCTTCCCTGTGCAGAATCTTGGGTTCCCAGAAAAACACACAATATGTACATAGAATAGAAACAACTGAAAGAGATTTTGATGCCCATTTTCTGTGTATAAGGACCAAAACCAACTCTCTATATATAGACACACACCACACCAGCTGTACAAAGAGTCAGAGACTTCGATGTTCAATCTGCCCTTTCAAGTTCCTTGACAGAAAGGAAAAGAAGTTGAAGAGGTTAAAACTAAATCCTCTGCAACAAGGTGCAGGATATATGGGTGATGTGCTGAGATGGGTGTGACCGGTAGCTAAGGTTGATTCTGAACCGGAAACCAAACCGACTCTCGTGATTGGGACTGATTCGGTTTAAGAACATTTTACAAAGGGAAAAAAATATGAAAAATTGAATTAGTTAGAAACCAATAAACAAATTATGAGTGAGCAGTTGGCTGATTCTGCCAATTTAAATAATATTTTTAATAATAGAAATAAATTAATCAAAAAAATTTTTTATTTAAAATATGAAAATTTGAATTAGTTAGAAACCAATAAAAAAAATAAAGGTGAGCGTTCAACTAACTCGGCCAATTCGAGTAACATTTTTAATAATAGAAATAAATTAATCAAATTTCTTTTTGTACTTAATCCATTTAATTTTTTAATCGAATTTAACTGAATCGTTTTAACCGAATTAGTTTTGATCACTAATAACACTGAAGTTAAAGAAAATAAAAACTTAATTAACTGACTAATTTAACCAAAATTACTAATCACTAATCAAAATGGCGTACTTTTAATAGTCGGTTAATTTGATTAATTTAGTCAAACTTATAATCAACCACAAAAAACTTATTCCTCTTTGACTGAATATTTATTTATCGAATCGAATTGACCGAATTAATTGAATTAACTGAACCGAATGCTGATCCCGGAACAAATTCTATTCCAGTTATGATCCGATTCCTCCATCTCATAAACTGGAAGAAGCTTTTTGGGTTTCAGTTTTGGTTAAGTTCATAATATTGGTCGTCAAATATGTTTGATTTTGACTTTGACTAAAATCGACTAATAGTAAGCCGAGTTTTTATCTTTGTTTAGTGGGTTGCGTTGTAGTGGATTTGAAGAATGGTAGGAAGCAGCGATATGGGTCCCAAACAGGCATGGGAAGGCATGTGTCCGTTTTCACTTTAGTAAATCTTTATGGGCTTCCCATTCTTATCTTTTGGGCTCACGTGGGAAATCCTGCCTAGTCCATTTCTTGCTTGTTGGCAGATAGGAAAGATGTTGAACCGATCCAAATTGATTTTAAAATGTGGTTTTGAAAAACTAATGGTTTGATTTAAATTTTATAAAACTTAAAAATTAAACTTTTGATTCGGTTTATGATTTTAATATCAAAATTGTGCAAATCAAACTAAAACATTATATATATAATTATAAAAATTAATTTTAGTTTGATTTAATGTTAGTTATAAATAATTTAAATTAATTTTTAATGAGATTTTCTTTTTATTGATTAATTTATATTGGATAATAAATTATAAAATTAGTTTATATTAAAAAATAATTAAATATTAATTTTATATTAATTAGATAAGTTATATAATTATTTTATAAAAAGTTTAAACAGATTATTACACATATATATTATGTACAAATTATATGCGAGTAAAATTATAGTCTTTTTATAATTTTTTTTAAGTAATAAATTTAAAAATAAATCAAAAATTTAAATTTTATATTTATAAATTTTATAATTAGGGTCTCATTGGATGTATAGTCTTTTTTATGTCGTACTCAGAATAAACATATAAAAAAATTAATATAAAAACTTTTAACAGTTATTCAAAAACATGTGTATTCTATATCATAACTTGTATTAATTCATTTTCAATAATTAGCATAACGTTAATTTTTTTTTTCTTTTTTATAACTAGATAAATGAATAAGTTTAATTTCTCTTCTTTTAAATCGGTCAAAACTGTCAAATCAAATTAAATCAAACTATCAAATCGAATTAAATCAAACCAAGCTACCACTAAAAGTCTATTTTAAAATTTTTTTATAGTTGCGTTTGGTTTCAATGGTTCAATTATGATATTTATACCGACCCACAAACAACACCAGTAGATCGTAATAAATAAATATTAACATTTCAACCACGTGTGATTTTTATTTTCTTTTTGGAACTTCAATAGATTTTATGGGATGCCGCTTAAGATTATTTATATTAATCAATAATGCATCCGCAAAGATGGTAAACAAACTCAATCTCTCTTAAGGATAAAAATATAACTTCGATTCTAAAAAATGCACTTACCGGGAGAGTAGGTAAAAAATTTTTAAACTCTACGATATGAAGGAATTATACTTTCTAGTTTTAAAAAAAATCAATTGTTTGTAGGGTTAACTTCTCAAACTTAGTCTATGGACTCATCTATGAATTAAATCGATAAATAATATTTTTTTATTGAAACGAAAATATTTAGACCATTTACTAGGAAAAAATAAAATGAGAATAATTTTTATAAAAACTAGTCATGTATTCGTGCGATGCGTGGATTATATAAATTTGTGTTTTATTATCTTAAATAGAAAATTTTCCAAAAACTTCTTGTAGAAGTATTTACTTAGTCACCTCTTATGAATGACAATATCAAAAAAATATAAAACACATAAATTATGAATATGTTAGAGTAATAAAATATTTATAATATTAATATCTTAATCAATTTCTAGAAAAAAATATGATATCACAAACTATGATTAGTAAATAAATTAATATTCAAACATGAGTTACAGATATAAGGAAACCGAGGAATGCGCAAATAGCCTAGTATCATTGGATATTACCAGCACTCATATAATAATTAAATATTAAAAAAGATCAAAAGATTCGATAAAAAGATCCAAAAAAAGATGAAGCAAGAGATAGAAAATTAGATACCGTATTATTAGTTCATAGTAAATCCGTTTTCACTCCAACAATGATAGTATATCGAAAAGAAGTATTTCAATCTGAAAATTTTATTAACCTAATTAAACGGGATATTCAAAGCTTTAATTATAAAGTTTAGTACCCTTAGTATTCTAAAGTTATAAACTAAAAATTTAATTAGTATAATAAATTATCAAAATTAATGGGTATGGAAATATTTTTTAATTATAAAGCCTATACTCATATATTTTTCCCTTACCAAATCAACACTTCAAAACTTTATATTAATGCCATGTCAGCTTTTAAGATTCTGTTTTAATATATTTATATAGATAGATCTAGATATAAATATCTATTTCAATTGGTTTGGATTAATTGAGTCTATGCATTGAGTCTATGGTAATCTTATATATTATTTAATTAATGTGTAAAACTAATATGAATATTGAAAAAATATAACTTTCATAACTCTCATCATATTAGTAAGAGGTTTTTTTTTTAAAAAAAAAAATTAGTGGTTAAATAAAAAAAAATATATGGCGCATACACGAAGTAGGATAAGACTTGCCCACACAAAATCAATCAATGAAAAAACTTTTAAACATTATTTCTATTTTCTTTTTCAATAATAAATGATATTTAAATGAAAAATTAGTTTTAATCATCAATAATGTGTTATTTGAAATGATAATCGACTCAACTCTTATAAAGATAAGAACATAAGTTTGATATCCGGAAAAGCCCACTTTACTAGAAAGGCCAAAAAAGGTTGTACAGCCCGAGAGGAATACACCTCCTTAAAAGAAGAGAAAAGAAAAGTTATTGTCATACACCCGGGTAGCATGATCCTTAATTTAGTTTCAAGAACCTGAGATGTGGATAATATATCTTTCTTGTATATAAGTTGTACAGCTATCATCATGATAAAAAAAAATAAGTATTCATTTTTATATCTTTATTACCGCTGTAAATTTACATGAGACTGAAAGAAATTGTTAAATACTTTCTAATTTTTTCTAATGTTATGTATCATTTTGTTTATGAAGAAATTGTTTTTGCATTATAAAAACTGAAGTTCAACTTATTGCTACGGATGCATAGATATGTTCTTAATTTACTTTTAGGATATAATTCCAACACATAGATAAGCTCATGAAAATGCTCCAATTTCTTTTAGGGTGCAATTCCACCTTAAAAAGCAAATTAGGTATAATTGTAATTAGGTTGGGAGTTGAGGGTGTCGAGGTTACGAAAGTCAATTTAGAGTGAAATATAACCACTCAAAAAATTCTGAGATGAAATTGATGATTAGCCCTAATAAATAGTTACCAACATCTCAATCACGTGCAAATTTTCTTTTCTTTTTCGAGTTAAATTTAATGGAAAATTCCATTTAATATGAGATATATTATATGATGGATTATATCGGGTTTACGAATCTATTCATGGATCAAATTAATGAAAATATTTAAAACCATTTATTAGAAAAAAAAAACTGAAAATAATTTATAGCTGTCAATATTATTGTATATAAATGTTCTCTTACATTACACAGATATCACCTTATTTAATTATTTTAACTCTATCGTTATAGTCTATTTTCAATACGAATCAATGCAATACAAAGTGAAAAAGGAAAAAACTAATAAAGAAAAAGAAAAATCAAGCTTTATACAAAGCTTGAATGCCATCAATGTCATCCTTATGTAAACCTTTGGTCGCTCCAGAAGGAATAGTTGGATACATAATAGCCTCTTCAACTGAACTATGTTCAAGTCCAAGAAGATGTCCGATTTCATGCAAAGCGACGGTTCCCAAGTCATATGCACCTTCTCTTGCACCAGTAACCCAATTCTCTTCTGCATCAAAGTGAAACCGCCCATCTTGTGGCGAATAAGCATGAGCAAGAATCCCACCGCGCCCATCGAAAGGAATCCCATCTCCATGGTCGCGTTTACGAAACCTTATTTTTATATCTGCTGTTGTTATATCAGTACCCCTTTCAAATGTGAAATGTGAATTGTTAGCCCAAGTTTGGAAGGCCTGTGAGATAACCTCGATGGCTATAGGTGGGGTTTGAGGACCAAACTCGTAAGTGAGATGATACTTAGAAGCTTCCCATTTAGGGGTTCCTGGGAAGAAAGCATAGTGAGAAACTGTATGGAAAGAATTAGGGCTAGAGCTAGGACTAGGGCTAGGGCTAGAGCTAGGGCTTATATTGCCATTCTGCATTCTGTTAGTGCCATTGATGATATCTGGAACCCCACATCGAGGTTTTATCATTGTCTCAACTGTTTCAGAATCTAATGTCCCGGTAGGATCTAAACGGTAATTAAGTTGGTAGGTTTTAATGGCAGATTCTAAATCACCATCAAAACTATTACTGTCCAAGGATACTGAACCTTTCTTGTTCATATAACCAAATTGTTCAAGATATTCTTTGAGCTGGTGGATCTTTTTGTTCTTCTCACCCATGTGAAATCCTTGAAGACGTTCAACAAAACCAAACGGTTGATCGATCATCGCGCGATGGAAGTGCCCAAAAGCAGCTGAACTAGAAATATGAGAGATGATGATAATGATAGTGAAAGAAACTATTGGAAGTATTTTAGATCCCATGATCATATATATGTATAGATATATATACATACATATATATAGATGTGGTATTTGAATTTGATAGAAGAAAAGAAAGAAGTAGTTGAGTTTGACATCAACATTTCTTCTGTGCTTATTTATAAACTTGTATTTGTGGCATTATAGGTCTTAAAGAATTTGCTATTTTGGTTAAAACCAAATTATTCTAAATCCTACAATTATATTAGGATTTTCCCATAAATAGATAAAAAGAAGCTTATTTTAGTTAAAATAAAATTATCATAAGTCCTATAATTAATTATAAGTTGTTGAAAGTAGACATGCATTGGATAACAATTGGCAATTGAAGCAAAAAAAGTTCCTTAAAATATATATAAGGGATGCTTTAAAATTAATTTGATTTTTTTTTTTTTAAATTTTTTCTTGTGATGATTAACTTTTCATAATTCCTTTGTTAGCTAAGTCGTTATGAATTTTTAATTCAGGTCAAGTAATATGAGTTTGAACCATGTTTTCTGCCTTTTTATATTTTTTAGTTATTTTTTATCAACCAATTCAACTACAATAAGGACTTCAATCCGACAACACTTTTAACTTTAAGTATTTTCTATTGCCATTAATTTTTTTTAACATTTAGGTTTTTTTATTTAATTTAAGTTATTTTTAAATTTTAGTTTTGGTCTTGATTTTAATTTTAATTTTAGGTTTGATTTTATTATATTTAATATATAAAATTCAGGTAATATTAATATATGTAATAGTATTATAAATTTATAATTTAATTGTTTATTATTAGTTATTTGGTCAAAACTTAACAAATAAAAAACCTTTAAAATTTTAAATTCATTAAATGGATACATAATATTTAATATCTCTCGATTTCCCCATATTTCAGGATCAATTCCTTTTAAATATGATTAGATCTAGGACTGTTCAGCAATAATGCAGTGTGTAATTTTTTTGCCAAAAGTTATTTTTTATTGTTCGATAACATAGCATTCGAATTAATTTTCAGAGGTTAAAATAATATTTTATAAAAAATTAGCTTCAATTTTTTAGCATTTTATGAAACCACACAAACAACTATTAGAAAATTACTAAAACAGCTAACAACTGTCAAAATAATTTTGCTTAGCATGCTTGGAGGTTAAAAAAAAGGGATTGAGAGATTATACTGATGATGGCTTGACAATGACAGGTGAAGAACCCTTTCTCAGGGTACAAAACAGATCTCAGACTAAGAAACAATAAAAACAAATGGAGTATTTAAATTCAAGCCCCAATATTTGATTTGTGTATGGACATGGCTGTTTTACGCTTTTAGCTAGTAATAAAAAAAAATTAAAAAAAAAAATCCTCTCTTCCTCCTAGACCTGTCCAATATACGGCATCGTTGAGGACCAAAACTTAACTGAGATCCTGACCCGAAATGTGAATTCATTTGAGATTCTCTTGCTTTTTTGTTTGATTTAATTTAACTTTGGGTTCCATTTGCAGCTATAATACACCGGTAAGTGCATATATAACCTGACAATAGATTCAGATTCAAACTTTCTCCTCCAATACTTAAAAAATAAAAACTTAAGTTCCCATTTTGCTTAAGTCAGTATTCAAACAAGTTAATTACTAAGTTTTTAAATAGTTTAAACACTTAATTGTAAATTCTTTTTTGTACAAAGTACATAAATACATTCAAACAAGAAAGATTATACGAATCTATAACTTTTGACAAATTATATGAATTTTAAAACTTTTTATCCAAATATTGCCATAATTTCCTTATCCAAACCTCATATTTCACAAGCCAGACCCATAGAAGTTATAGGAGTTCTGCTAACAGAGTTTCCTCTGCCTCCAGAAAACACCCTAACTCACAAATTTTTATTTTTATAGTTCTTGTACATTCTTGTACAAAAGAACTGAGTTCAAATTCCCAACATTAAAGTTTTGCATTTTAGTTCCTTCATACAAATTCTTGATTTTAAATGGATTTCATTTTCCATTTCTAAAATTCAAAATCCTGACATTTCTGCAATTTATTTGGCCAAATCATCAGAAGCAAATAACATCATTTACATTTCCACTAATAATCAAATATTGCATACATGACATTTGTACTCCACTAAACTTCTTGAGAGAAAAACTATATTTTCCTTAAATAGCAAATTAAAAATTATCATTTACAACTATCATTATCCAAATCACTCCTACTCCTATAAAATCTACATAAAACAACATAAAAGAACATACTCACTGCACTTAAAATTGCAAGAAGCCAATAATACTTATCCAGACGAGCTTCTTTCATGTCATCACTAAACCAGCTTTTCTTTCCTCTTGAACTAGTAAAAATTTCAATAAGAGTTATCAAAAAAGCACTCACAAAACTTCCAACACCAAAAACACTTGTGTTCAATGCAATTCCCATAGTTTTCATTCTAGAAGGAACTTCACTGTAGAAAAATTCTTGCATACCCACAACAGTAAATATATCAGAAATCCCTAACAAAATGTACTGAGGCAGTAACCAAAATATGCTTATAGGAACAGTTTCTGAATTTGGCATTTTTTGAATCATTTCAAGCCTTTTCATTTCTACTAGTGCAGCAATAACCATAGCTATTATGGATAAAAACATACCTATACCCATTCTTTGCATTACATTTATACCCTTTTCGTCTCGAGTGATGATTCGAGTAATTGGGATAAATATGGTGTCATAAAATGGCATTAGGAGGATTATAGAGACTGTAATTGCACTCTGTAGTGTTGCTGGTGGGATCTTGAAGTTGCTTCCAATAGTTCTTTCCATTGTTACACCTTGTTTAGTAAAGAAGGTGGCAGGTTGTTGGAAAATAACAGCAAACATTAGAAGCATTGTCCAAATAGGTATGAGCCTTAGGATAACTTTTGCATTATCAGTGGAAATTCTACTTTTGGAGGAGTTGTTCTCATTCATGCCTTTGCCACTGCCCATATTCTCAGGACAAAGAGGCTTCTCCTGAAGCCTAAAAACAAGTGAAAAACCAAATTATCAGAATCCATTGATAGAAAACTTCTGCACTATATTAAAATTTGTTTTAAGGACTAACATGCTAATCATGAAAAACATGAAGGGTCTTAAAATTTTTCTCTTGGTGACTTAATGCAGTAAGCATCTTAAAAGTAGAGAAACGAAAGTGTTAATTAGGATATGTCACGGAAATCCAAACATATTTCCCATTAAAATAATTTACCTTATCTTTTAACACCAAATATAAAATAATACTAAATTAATACAATTAAAATATTCAAAAAAAAAAAAAAGTAAATAAATACAGGAACTTACTCTAGCTCAGGAAATTCATTATCCCTTGATAAGGTGACTCTGCAATTGATTAATTTGGAAGTGAATTCCTTCATGGCTTGAACTATGTCCCAAAAGGACCTTTCAGCAATCTTATCTTTACCATCTTGTTTATAAACATACATTCTGCTTCCACACCAAAATAAACCAATTGAAGTAACCATTGCAACGGTGGGGAAAGCAAATCCCAACACCCAACCAAGTGTGTCTTGAATATAAGACATTACTGTAACTCCTAAAAGGCTTCCACCACAAACACCAAAATACCACCATTGAAAGAATAAACTCTTTTTATTTGATTTTTGAATGTCTTTTGTTGAGGGCAATTCGTCGTCGTTTTGAAGCTGATCTGCTCCAAATGCTTGTAAAGATGGGTTATACCCACCTTGGCCTAGTGAGATAAGACAGAGAGACCAAAACAAGAATGAAGAGCTTAGGTTGTTGGTTGGATACAACGCCCAAGCTAATGCTGTTGATGTCAATGCCACAAGCCCCTTAACAAAGGAAAAAAAGAAAAAGAAAAAACAAATTAAACATGCAAAATATGTATTGCTAATAAATTTTTGGAGAAATACTATATAATCCCTAAGTTTCTGTCAAAATTACATTATTTAGTCATTGCATTATAATTATGTTATACTATAAAAACTCTAACGGTTAGCTTTTCTGTTAAGTAGTTGTGAAATATCAAAAATATCTTTAAGAATAATTATTATATAAGGACTAAATAGTGTAAAATTATGAAAATTGAGATATTTACTAGTATATTTCATGAAACTATAAGAACTATATAGTAATTATTTTTAGAATTATTTTTGACGTATCATAATCGCTCAACGGACAAAATAAGATTTGAATCTTATAATGTAATGTAGTTATAATGTAAGAACTAAATATTATAATTTTAAGAATTGAAATTTTTAACCGCATACGAATAAAATCTAAAGATTAGATAGTAATTATCTCTAAATTTTTATTTATATACAAATATTTAATTAATACATATGAATTAATGCTACTAAAATCTATTAAGAAAAAAATGAAACACACGATATTCTGAATTAATATGTAAAATTAAAAATGAAATTTATATACTGATATGACATTTACCTTTTAGAGAAGAAATGGACAAAAATTTGAAAAAAGGAAAAAGATATTGGAAAATGGAAGGAGCATTATTTGCACGTTAATAAGTTGAAAGGCCATTATTAAAGTAGTATGGGACCAAGTGACAAATTTGCTTTAAAACGACAACATTCTTACTATTATTATTATTGAATAAATAAGTAAAACTTCCCCTTAGTCTCTATCAAAATTCATAACCCAATTGTGACCTTATTGATTTATTCATAGGCATTGAACCATAATTAGCAGGTTAATACGATTAAGCAAAACCAATTGAATTGAATTAAATCAATTAGTTGAATTTGATTTTTAAAAGTTTCATATTACTTCGATTTTAATAAAAAAAATTGAAATTTTTTTAGTTTAATGTAGTTTATTAATAAAATCGAGAACTTAAAAAATCGAACTGAGTTAGTCCAAAAATTCAATCAAAATTGAAAAATCAAATTGAATTGATTCATCTTAATTCTATAAATAGTTTAATTTAATTGAACTTTCTTTATAAAAACTCAATTCATTTGATTTACAAATGGTTCATTCTGTATAGACCAAATTGATACAATGCTCACTCCTACTTAGACGTGGCCACGGTTCGGTTCCAAATATTTTAGAACTAGAACCAAACCGAAAATTAATAGTTCCGGTTACGATTTGGAACCGAACAGTTCTGGTTCCTTAATGGTTCTAAAATCGACAGTTTCGGCCGGCTCTTTAGCAGGTTCTCTGGCCGTTGCTGACCTATTCGGGACGGTTCCGATCGATTCTTGATGGTTCCGACCGGTTCCGGACGGTTCCAACCGGAACTGCCAATTCCGACTGATTTTGGGAACTGTCGGTTCACGGTTCCAAAACTGGTGGAACTGGAACCAAATCAGTTAGGACCAATTCTGGTTCAGTTCGGACCGGTTCGGAACCGACGGATTTTGGCCACCCCTACTCCTACTCCTACCAGTTAATCCCCAGAACTAAAATATTTCATTTCCAATTTTCATGGCATGTCAAAATCATTTTATCTTAGAAGAACTAATATGAAAGAACTAAATGAACCATGATAACATTGATATCTCAAAATTAAATACTTGAAATTTTCATTATTATAAGAACTTTAATTTAAATACCCACAAATTAAAAAAAAGATAAAAAATAAGAAAAGAGGAGAGAGGAACTGACCACAACATAGAGGAAAGAGGAGAACAAAATGGTAGGATACTTATCCCAACAAGAATCAGCAACAGAAGCAACTAAAAGTGGTAACATATAAGTAAATCCACACCACTTATTTACAGTCTTGGCTGCTGAAGAATTACTCATCTTCACCACATCTGTTAAGTAAGTTACAAGATTTGATGCCACCCCTTTGAATGCAAATCTCTCTATCCCAGCTATTACTGTTCAAAAACCAAAACCAAAACCAGTCAAAAACATGAAACTCCATTATCATTCTTAAATTGCTTTCAAATAGAAAGAAACTCAGTTACCTATGAGGAGAAGACATTGCTTGTTGAGTCCTCCTCCTCCTTGAACTCCAGCCATGAGAGAGATATACAGAGTTTATACTATGGAAACTTGGCTCTTATAAGAAATTTGAAGAGAAAGAAATTGTAATTATTACATTCTTTTGCTACCAGCTTGAGAATTTCAGAGCAATAATCCTTCTACATAAAGCTTCTGCTTATCATAAACTCTTTCTGCCATAGCTTTTTATTGGGATTCAGATGCGTTTCCCTTTTCAACACCACTGTTTTGCTTTTTTGGAAATTGAACACTCAAACATCACTAACACAAACAAGAGAAATAAAAGTACTAAAAAAAAAAAAAAAAAAAAGGTTTAACACCACTTTGTGTTTCTGTACTGATCAAAATGAGGACATACCGGCCCAAGTGACTTGTACCTGTACGTCAGTCTGAGTCTGATCTGCAGACTCATATGACACGTGGCAGATTTGCCATGTCGCATTCCTTGACTCACCCAGATAGATAAGGACTCATGGAATTCATAAATTCACCCGTAAAAAAATTTTATATCACTCTCAATTTTTATATTAATCTATAAAACACTTAAACTTATAAATTTTTACTTATTAAATACTTCAACTTATAAAAGTTGTTCTACCGAACACTCAAACTTATAAAATTAAATTCATTAAAAATTTATTGGATAATTAAAAATTATGAAAATTATTGTTCCAAAAATTTATACTAACTACATATCAAGTGAATATTTTATATATAAATGTTAAAAATATCAAAAAATTATGATTACTAGTTAGAGAAGAATACAAAGTTATCAAAATTCGCAACTTCAAGAGTATAATAGGTCACTCGCATAGTTTAGGATGCTACCGAGTTTTTTTGATAGAATACAGGGGTAAATTTATGCATTTGATCGATAAGTTTCATTGAGCGAGCCGATTAGATGTAATTTGATTTTTTTTTAATGTCATGCAAATAATGTGAAAAGTGAAAGGTTTTAAATTTAAATCATTTCTAGTGAAAGGTTTTAAATTTGAATCATTTCTACCGTGTAAGTTATCACTAATTCAATCAATTCAACTATTGTTATTCAAACGAGAATGTTAATTTCTATTGTACTGCCTATAAAATTCTTACAATATGTTAGGTATCTTATAAATAAAAAAAATTCCTCTTACATGGAAATTTTTATTAGAATAAATAATTATATAATCCCTCAGGTTTGATAGTAACAATAACTACATTCCTCTTGTTTGGTAAATATGACAATTAGTAAATGATGTTTATAGTTTTTCGAATTATATAATGCTTTTATCTAAAAATTTTTATTTTAGAGAATTTTTTAATACACTATAATATTTCACTGTTTGATCTTTTACATTTAGCATAATATCATTATTTAATTTCTCATATTTACTAATTATTATTTAATAATTCATTTAAGAGTACAAATAATATTTTTTTTAAAATATAAAATTAAGTAATTTAATGGAGCTAAATTTCAGAGGCTGATTAACATATTTAAAATTATAATTATACTCCTTTATTATTATTATTATTATTATTATTATTATTATTATTATTATTATTATTATTATTATAAGGAGAAGCACTAACCACCATGTATTATAGATGTCAAATATTGAATATATACAGATGTAAATTAATGATGAAGTAGAAAATGAAATTAAGTCAAAAATAAAACCAAAACAAGACATCCAGAGTAATATATAATAAGTAGCAAAATTTTATAATCTAGTATGGGATTAGCTAATTGCTGCCAGAAATATTTATATCTCATAACACAAAAGCGTTAATTAATTGGCTCAGATTGTACTTTTATTATATTACTCTTTTTATAGGAGATGATTGTAAGAATATATTATACTAGCTATATGTATTAAATAACTTCCTCTAATGACAAACAAAAGTTTAAATTTATCGCTGTGAATCACGTGTATTCTGATTAATCTTCTCATTTATACGAGAGATGAAAGGTCTCGAATTAGAGTTTTCTCGATCACTAAAGCTTTCACCAATTTGATGAATTAAAGGGAGAGTTATCCTATTATATTATTCCTCAACCTGCTAAATTGATAAAGAAGCTTTATATTTAAAAGGCCTCCAACAAATTAGGTGAATAATTTTTTCAAAAAACAAAAAAACTATTTAATTGAAAGATCTTTCTTTTTCTTTTTTCTCTAATAAAAAGGTAATTTTTTTCATATATTATTATTACATTAGTTGGAATACAGTTACATCCTCTTTTAAACTAGTATTTATTATTTTGATATTAACCAAAACACTATATCTATTATTTATACTATTGGATGACATATGGTTTATAATTAGTGTTTAGAGGAAGAATGAGTGGATTATAAAATGCTAATCTAACAATTATTGCAATAGCTGATAGCTACTAAAATAATTAATATTATCAAATAAAATCTTAATTGAAACAAAAATTATGTATTTTTCTAATTTTGTTTTTCATTTAATCAGAAGTCAAATGAAAAACGAACTATACAATAATAGCATACTAAATTTTTAGGTCACCCTATTAAATAAATACTTAAACGATAAAAATACCTTGAACTTATCGACTTATCGCACTAAAAAAAAAAATGCTAAATTGCGACTGACTAGTGTTGGTTGCAAATGTGGGATGCATTTGCGACCGCGTGCGACAAATGTTGAAGTGATAGAAGTTAAATATTCACAGACCAATTTGTGACTGATCTACGATGGAATTGTGACCGGTTGATGATCCGTCGCTAATAATTTGCGTAAGTTTGGTTTTTATTTTGTGACCAAATGGCGATGTATTACCGACCAACTTTGTGATGAATTTGTGACCAATTCACGGTCCGTCACTAAAGTGCACGCTATAGTTTAGTACTAGATTTTTTTTCTAGAATGCGATAGATTTGCAGTCAATTTTGTTCAATCCCAAGTCGGTCACAGTTTGTTTTACTGAAAAACAATAACGTTTGATTAAAAATTGTGACCGACCTATCGGTCGCAAAATATTATGGCTTTATAAGCTCTTGGTCACTTTGATCGCGATCACAATTCGGCCCTCTCCCTTTTCCTCCCTCTCCAATTCTTGCCTCCTCTTCTCTCCTTGGTTGCTGCTCGTCGGTTGCTGTGGGATCATCGGAGCTCACCCCTGTTGCCGGAGAAGCCGCGCCTTCAGCCTGGTCAGGTAGGTGACCTTACCCTTTATTTTCTGTGAATCTGTTCTCAGCAGGCAACAGTTAGGTTTTTTTTATTTTGTGTGCATTTTGATCATTTTTGTGTATTTTGAGCACTTAATTTTTGTTGTTTTATGTAATGTGTAGTTTTAGGGTGAGAATTAATAAGAAATATATAACATAAATAGAATTTGTTTAAAAATTTGATTAAGTTTCAATTAATATTTTGTTGTTGGTGTAATTGCTTTTTTTATAGAATTTTTTTTGTTGCAATTTTATGAATGAACGGATAATATTTTGTTGTAAAATTTTATGAATGAATGGATAACAAAAAATTTTAAATCTAAAAATTATAAAAATAAATTACAATTATTAAAAATAATTGTAATTTATAACAAAAAAAAAAGTTGATTAGTGTATACATAACAAAAAAAAGGATTTTAATTAGTGTATTTAGAACAAAAGTTGTGTGTAATTTATAAGCGATAAATGAGAAGTTATAAGAATATTATTTAAGTCAAATTATAAATCTAATTTTGTTAGAAAGTACTTTAGAAATATTAGAAATAATTTTAATGAAAGCATAAAATATGAATTGACTATAATAAATTAATTAATGAGAAAAGTACATTTAAAGCGAAAAATTTATAGAAACACTTGGACTTTCTATGGTTGCAATGAAATAAATTATAATAAGTAAATATATAAAAGATAAGTAAGTTTATGCATTGACTTGAAATTGATTATTTTGATATTAATTTATGTGGATTTGTGTCTTCATTTGAGTGAAAATGATATGAATATGATTAGTTTGAATTGGAGGCCTACTAGTAGCCATATTTCACTTTGGAGAATGTTGTTGTGTAATATAGAAGTGTTTATATTGTACTTTTGACTTGAGATTTGATTATTTGATGCTGAAATGCTACTGAAAGTTTTTTAAAAAGCCTTCAGGAACTGTACACTTATTGATATTATAATAAGTTTATGTATATATAGTTAACCTTAATTGCACGTTCAATGTATTTCTCATTCGTATGGAAGAAAATACCTGAATTGTCCAAGTAGGACAATTTGCAACGAAGAAGAAGAAGAAGAAGAAGAAGAAGAAGAAGAAGAAGAAGAAGAAGAAGAAGAAGAAGAAGATGAAGAAGAAGAAGATAGAAATACTTAATGCATTATATATTATGGATAATAAATCAATAGACATTGTGCGCTCTACGATACGCTGACTTCACTTATAGGATGTTGAAAAGCGTTAAGAAGCAACAGTGTATGTCTCAGGAGATATGGGGGAGCTGGCAGAAGGCTTAAGAGGATCTTGCATTCAAGAGAAAATGTGAGATATTTGCAGGCGAGTAAGACTGAAAGTGATAGAGCAGGACCTTCTAGACACACAGGAGAATTAATCTCTGCTATAATGAAATGGCACCATATTAATATATTTTGCATAAAAATGCGATACATGCTGAAAAATATGGTCGTGAGCCTACACCGATAGAGCTGTTCACTTACACTCACACAAAGGACCATAATGAACATAAGTTTATTGACAGACGTGCAGTGGGCGTCAATGTAAGTACTTACGAAATATTTTTCTATTTATTTTCTAGTCTTCTCTTATGCATTCAAGTTCACATACAACTATATTCATTAATTAATTTGTTGTTTTCAGGAGAACTATAGTGTAGCTCGCGAGTGTGTTATTTTTCTCAAGCTAAATCTGAAGCTAAGTTGAATGTTGATAAGTTAGCACTATATTTGGAGGTCGCAGGGGTGAAAAGAAGAGAAAAATACATGGCATCGGGTCTCAGGCATCACAGTGTTATAGCGGCTCAGTGTCTAACGCTCTTGGAGCTTCCTCACGACCACAACCCGACTATAGTGCTGAGGAGATTAATGCATTACAGGCTTGTGTTGATGCGCAGGAGAGGCAGCTTGTAGAGCTTAGAGTGTATGTGATGCGGATGTTCGGTTTGCACAGTACTGGTACTTCTTCCTCTGATCCTCCCCTTATTACAGATCCACATGTTTCTACTCTGCATCAACCACCATCTTTTCCTCTTCATTCAGATACTGTAGAGGATACCTTGGTCACTCCTGTAGACACTACAGTACATCCAATGGATACCACACTGGATTTGATTTCGGATCATTTTAGCTATCTGTGATTTTTTCATATTCTGTATAATATATTACATTTACAGTTTCTTTTTCGATTGATGTTTTGTAGTGATGATGATGATGATGCTTGTGATATATATATGTTGTTTTTTAAGAGGTGAAAAAAAATATATAGTTTTTAATATTTATAATTTTTTTTTTTATAATCATATTTTGCAACTGACTTGCGACTGAACAACTATCAAAATATAATTGTTAAATTTAAATTTACGACCAATCACCAACCAATCACTTTTAGATTTTGTGACCGATTAGTAACTGCCTTTTCGCTAATTACCACCGATAATTTTTGGGACCACTTAGTTTTAAACTGGAAAACACGACACAGATTAGCGACCGATTTTTTATGTTTTACGATCGACATATCGGTTGCTAAATTGCGACCACTTCGTCATTCGGTCGCAAAAGAATTTGTGATGAGTATTTTTGTGACCACTTAAAGGCGGTCGCAAATCAGTAGCTACATCACTTTAGCTGACCTATTTCTTATAAAAATCGGTCACAAATCAACATTTTTTTTTATAGTGTTGCACCCAAAAATAATCCTTATATCCAATACACTCTGAACTATTCGTCTCATTATTTCTCTCCTCCTTTTTGTTACTCTAACCATCCATACAATGAATAAGAAAATTGATTTGTAAGAAATAAACCAATGATCATTACCGACCACAAAAGAATTTGTCATCATCCTTACAGGATGAGATTTGGTAACTATCCACCGGTGATAGTTGTTCCCTTCAATGAGTACCCTTAGATTAATGTCAAACTCATTATTTTTGAATCCACAATTTTTTTTATTATAAATAATAAAAAAAGCTTAAATCTTAGGCTCCGTTTGTTTTCGGAAAATAACTTACAGAAAAATATTTTTCACAATTTTCGTTGTTTGGGGCGTTCAAAAAAATAAATCAACGAAAAATATTTTCCCAATTAAAAGGAAAATTAAGTCATTTTTAAGGAACATAAATTTTCAAGAGCGTAAAATATTTTTCAGACTTTGATGAACTTATTTTCACCTTATAAATTCATGTTTTTTTAATTTATTAATTACGGTAGCCACTACAACCACTCATCGTTAACCACTGGCCACCACCACCAGCCACTACCATCGGTCACTGCTGCCGACGACTTTCATAATTTACCATTTTTTTTTTTTGCATTATTCTCATATTTAACAATGAAATTTTGAAAATACAAAATTATTATTATTATTATTATTATTATTATTATTATTATTATGGTTTATAAGTTAAAAGTTTTAATATTTTTAACTAATTTTTAATATTGCAACCAAACGACGGAAAATAAGTTATTTTTGAAAAATATTTTCCAGAAGAAAGTTATTTTTCAAAAACAAAGAGAGCCTTAATATTCTTATTTATTGTTTGAATAGTTGGATCACAACTCTGGCTTCCTTTTAGTTCAAATGGTGCTTTTTTACATTTAATTGAACTTAGATGTGGAGTCCTTTTTATATTATTTGAATAAAATCTAATCTTGATATTTTACCGTGTAATTAGAACAAGTTGAAAAGTTCAAGATGTCTTAATTTGTTATTTGAATCCTAAGGTACAATTGCAAATAAATCTATAAGTTCAGAGTAATTAAGGTTTAAAAATCATTCAAGACTGAAATCACAACAAATAGGTTTAGGATATTTTCATAGTTTAAACCATATATATGACATTGAAACTCAAAACTAGTACCATACCAATTCATCAGCGGACCAACTTAGTATATGCAAAAGCAGACCCAAATATGAAATTAAAGGGGCAAAATAGTATACAATCTAGTCCAAAGAAGATAGTGTGAAACTTAAGGGGGGTAAAGCGGTTAAAAGTATATCAAAATAGTTACATGATTAGAGTTCAAGACATGTTTATGTAAAAGATAAATTTTTTTTTTTAGAAAAGACGACGGACAAATGTTCCCTCCCAATACCGGATGTAGGCAAGTTTTATCATTTATGGTAAACATATCTTTTTAACAAGTGATGATAC
Source organism: Jatropha curcas (assembly GCF_041381405.1). Classification (NCBI taxonomy): domain Eukaryota; kingdom Viridiplantae; phylum Streptophyta; class Magnoliopsida; order Malpighiales; family Euphorbiaceae; genus Jatropha; species Jatropha curcas. The sequence continues at coordinate 8,563,660 of NC_143161.1, forward strand.
TTTGTGTTGTCATAATGTCAACATAATGCCGTGGTGTCTTCTTATCCTTTTACACTTTTTATCTTAATCAGAACTTTAATAAAAAGAAGAATAAAAAGAAAAGAAGAAACAACCAATTTGAGAAATGCAGCAAATAAAGCTTTTGAAGAACTCAGAATACGTTACGTTTAGGGCTGGGCTGTTATGCAAGAAGACATTAAATGCAAACGAACACACAAAATCCACATCCAAACACACACAAAACACGCATTGACACACGCAAATCGTAAGGCTTTCTTGTGTATATATTTGTAGTTTTATAGTACCGTGAGTGAGATAACTATTTATTTCTTCATTTTAGTGGTTTAACGAGATGGACACCACTTTGATATTCTATTATCTCGACCACCACTTCCACTAACTCCTCCAATTTAGTTTCTATACGTAATGCTAATTGTGGTAATGTTAACTTTTGTATTGATATTTATTTGGTTTGAGCTAGGAATTTTCTTTGAAAAGTTTGGATTTTTAGTATAAATTTTATCTATCTTGTTTGTAAAATATTGATTCTTAAAATCAATTTGGGTGATTGAAATTCTATTATAAATTAAACTTTATAATTTATGCATAGCAAATATAATGTAATTAAAGAATAAATTTGTGTGATTAAGCTCCGAACCAGATTTAATCAGTCTCTAGTAATAGGGTCTAGATACTGGTGATTTAAAAAAATAAGAATAAATTTGATCAATAATTTTGAATTCAATGAATGATATTATGCATGGTCACATGGCCAAAACTAGAGGTGAGTAATTCTCGGTTTTAATCGAGAATCAAACTAAAGCAACTCATTTCAATTGGATTTTGATAGTTTATTTAGAAATTTAGCTACTGATTAGTTTGAGTATGTAAAACAGTTTGATTATCAGTTTTTGGTTCAGTTACTAGATATAACTAACAGAATTTATTTTTAAGTCTAAAATAACTAATTCAGTTTGAATTGGTTATTATACCATTTGGATTCAAATTAACAATATATTCGGATAAACCGAAATCAAGTTAATTCAGTTTGGTTTCGTTTGATTAACTAAATGCTCATCCTGCTCGAAACTGACAATTCTAGTTCTCCTAGAGCGGATTCGGGATCGCCTTCAATTTGATCTTTTTTTTTATTTTTTTTTTTTATTATTATTTTTTTTTTTTTTGAGCTGAAGTAACTGAAAGCTATTGGTTCTAACAAAAATGGCTTCTTACAATTTCAATATTAATTTGGAATTTGGACCGAACCAAAACCCACCAGTTTTGTGTTGGTTTCAGTTCTATTTTCGAGCCAATTTCAGTTTCAAATCAACCCATGGCCATGTCTAACATTAACGGAATGTTTTAAACTACAAAATTTAATTTCATATCTAGAAAAATATTTAATTTCAATGTATTTAAATCTAATATGCACATCAAATCAGTTGTGGCAATGACTAGTTCAAGATGAAAATTTATGGGCCGGTTTTAGATTTATATAGATTTCTTTTTTATTAAAATCGTTCTTAGAGTGAATATACTAATTAAATCAAATCAAACCAAAATTGCTAATCTACTCTCGTACAATACCATTGAAATTTAAGATTTTGCCTATTTATTTTTAATTTTTATGTTGGAATCTAAATTAAACCGAAACGGACTCATCAAATAATTGAACGATAAATGCAAAAGAATCCTTAATTTTTACATTGACCTATTAAATCCTTTATCCTATAAAATTACACATACTAAAATTGTTCAATTTATAAATTGTACCTATTGAACCCTTCAACATATAATCTTACTACTAAACACTTATCAAATACTACATTCGTCTCATTTTATTTGCATGGTTTAACAAAACACACATATTAAAAATTTAGTAAACAAAAGTTATTTTACTTTTTTTTTACTCTTAACTCATAAAGATATTAATAAAAGGTCTTCATTTAATAAACAATCATAAAGGTTATTATGAAAAAAATAATTATTTATATAATCTAAATTTAGAAACTTTGCAAACATTTTGGAATATCAAAAAAATAAATAACAAACAAATAAAATAAGACGGAGGAAGTAGTTAAAAAAATATGAAAAATCATTATTTAATAATTTCTTTAAAAGGAACGTATCACATTTGCTAAATAAATATAATTTTAAAAATTTAAATGTTTAATAGGTATAATTTTATTAATAAAGGAGATTTAAAAGTCGATTTAAGAAAATATAGGATATTGCTAAATTATTTTTATAAAATTCTTGTGTTGATTTATTAATGAAGCCAATAATTAAAATAAATCCAGATTTGGAGGATGACAATAATTTGAAAGAGGAGTGGCACTACTGCTAAGCTCTAAGCATGGTTGGACAAAGAACAACATTGGGTCAAAAGAGAAATTAGTTGGCACACATGCAAACTACACAAAGCAAAAGGCAGACATTAGTGGATTTCTCAATCTCATGTGTCCCTTCAACTCTTCTCTTCTTTACAATCACTTTCATATCTTTAATCTTATGCATGATTGGAGATATTATTTTTGATTGGTCCAAATTTCATGTACTAAAGAAAAGCATCTAATAATTGATTTTGAATTTATTTACTATGTTTAAACACCATTTATTACTCTTTACACAATTTATTACTCTTTAAAATATTTAAAAGGACTTACAATTGAAACGGAATTCTTTTCGAGCCAAGAAGTGATTATGTTTTAAAGCCCTCCCTAAGATGCTGACTTCACAACTCGATCCTGCAATTACTAGAATGGAATTTAGTGCACTTTAACCACTAAACCACTGCTATATTGGGTTCTCTCTTATTAATTCTAGCAGTAGATCAACGAATAGGGAATTGTATATTGAGATTGAAGCAACTAGATGAGATAAAAGGTAATTTAACGAAACTAAGGGAGTATTTTTAGGAATTTTTGGAAGACCTAGTTAGACATCTAAGCTACCTTTCCTCTTAATTATGGATTTAATTTTGAATTTTTTAGTTAATTATGTAATCTTATTAATCAATTAATTAATTTTTATTTTATTGTTTACTATAATAATTTATATTGTTACCATTGATACAGTTTAGTAAGTCATTAAAAAAAAGTTATGGAAAAACAATAGTGTAATCATAAATAAATTCTTCCCTAAATAAAATACAATACTTGGCAAAAACACTTATAAATTCAACTAAACAAATAACTACAAATAATCGAAGAATCATAAGAAAATTTTGACAATCATTTAACTCTAAAAAACAAGTGAAAAACATGAAAAATAATGATAAATAAAAGATATAAAAGAGAAATAGAACATGACAAGAAATTCAAAAAAAAAAAAAAAGAAACTGTAAAAAATGAAGATAATCAAACAGTTCGATATTTAGATTGAAGCAAAAAGAAGCATTGAATCTCATATCTTTTAATATGAAAAAAAAAAAAATCTGTCTAAAAATGAAGATAATTAAATCATTCGATATTTAAATCAAATAATAAAAAAAAAAAAAGGGATTGAATCTCACCTTGTTTGACAAATATATTAACCATCTCTATATGCATCATTACCCACTTCTATTCTGCATCAAATCATATCCTGTAAAACTTTAGTTAAAAAAAAAAGTAGAAAGGAAAAATAAATTTAACCAATATCTAACTAATTTTTGAAGTTAAGTTAATGAGAGGAGTTGTATGAAACAAACAAACCAAAGGAGCGTCTTTAGCGCCAATAAGCTAGGCAATGGGAAAGAAACTGAACTCATAAATTATTGCTTCTTTTTTTTTTTTTTTTTTTTTTTGAATGGAAATTATTGCATTTATATTAAAAATAGCCTCGTTTTTTGGTTATATTCAGCATATAGCCTATATATATCAATTTCTTATTTGGGAATTGGGAGCACAATATTAGCATCTCCATTCTCAGCAAGCTAGCAATATTATACTCTCTACGTCTTAAAAAAATAGTTCTCTTTCTATTTTCACACAGATTAAAAAAATAACAATTATTATAGTTAAAGGACAATTTTATTTCATATAATTTTCTTATTATGTCCATATTAAATAACACATGAGCAATTATTATATTGAACTAATAAGTACTAGTAGAAATTTATGATGGTTATTGAAAATAAAATTAAATCTAATAAGGGTGTAGCAGACAATCTAATGATTAACTATAATGCAAAAGTGGACTATATTTTAGGATAAACCAAAAAGGAAAGATGAACTATTTTTTTGGAACGGAAGGAGTAAATCGTTTTGAAATGATTAGTTTATCCTAAAATATAAGTCATTTTGAATATTTTAAAGAGTAATAAATAATTTTTTTCTCAAAGGCGGAGCTAGAACAATGATTTTAGAGGAGTGAAATGAAATTTTTGTAAACTTTTAGAGGGCCAAATGTAATTTTTTTTTCTATATTTTGAATGATTAAACATAATTTTCATTAGAAAAATTTTTAAAAATTTTTTTTTCGGGGCCCAAAGCTCCACTCCTGGTTAGGCATGATCACGGTTCGATTCTAAATTGGAACCGAATCGAAATCAAACCAGTCAAAACTGAAATCGAACCGTGGTCAATGTTTTAAGGTTGTAAGAAATCGGTGGTTTCGGTTTAAAATCGGTGGAAAAAAAAAAGAAAATATCATACTTCACACATGATTTTTAATTGTTAAATTAATTTTATTTTTCATTATTAAATATAGTAACTTTACCATCATCTTAAAATTTATTAATATAAATATAACTTATAAATTATAAGTTGAAAAAGAGAAAAAAATTGCTTCTCGTTTAAAAATTTTTAATCTAAATCTTTTACCCTTTTATAATATATATTTTTTACATATAAATTAAACAATATTTACTTAAGATTTATTTTTGACCCTTAAATAAAATAGAAAGACATTTTTCTACAACGGTAAGAGGCAATTTGACCAAAATTTTTTGGAATAAAAATTTATATTGTAATTTTTTTAACTTTAATTTAGATAAAAAGACGTTTTGCTCATTTATAATGGTAAAAAAATGGCTACTTGAAGGGTATATTTTGAAATAAAAAATTCATATTATGATATTTTTGGTTAATTGTTAAATAAAATTAAAGGACATTTTTATCCTTTATAACGGTAAACAAACGGAAAATTTAAAAGGTATTTTTATGAATAAAAATTTATAAGTTAACTATAAATACCTTAATAATCTTCCTTTTTTTTCACAATATCATTTTTTTTCTCTAAAGTCCATTGAATTTCTCCTATCATTTCTTTTCTTATAATATAAATTAAATACAAGTCTATTTTTTGACATGTCTATCAATTTAAATTTATAGAAATTAAATACTAGTAAAGAATTTTAAATTTATGTTTGGTGTAGTTATAATTTTTTAATAAATTTTAAAACTATTAATTTACTCTTTTAGTCTTTTTTTAATTTAATACTATTATTTATTATTAATTTTCTTATTTAGCTAAAAAAATTTAAAAGGATAAAAAAAAAATTATCTAAATCCGGTTCCAAACCGACCGAATCAAAACTGGCGGTTTTAAAACCGTCTAAAAACTGTTCGGTTCTAGTTCCACTTTTTTGAAACCAAAACCAGTGGTTTTGGAACCGTGATCATGCCTAGCATGATTTTGTCAATATTATCCTTAATTACGTTAAAAACAATAAATTATCTTCACAAACTATTCTTGGTTTTGAGATAAAATGCAACTTAGTTGAATTACCATTACTTTTGTTGTAATTTAGGATAATTAATGACTTATTTAATCCTCGTATGAAAACCTTGAATGACTCATATTTTTAGATAAAATGGGTATTACCTTTTTTTTGTGTAAACCACCGGTATCCGAATTACATTACTAAGGACCCCGTTAACTCTTCAATTTGATTAAAAATTCTTCTTATACAGTGCATCATAATTGTAAATGGTCTTATATTATTTTACAATTAGTAATTGGCATCCCTCTAAAATAAATTTTACTAATTGAGTTAAAATAGAAAAAAAAAAAAGAAAGAAAAATACATTAATTATTAAACTATTTATTGAGGAAGTCATTAGTTTGAATTATTTTTATTCTAGTATCATTTTATTTAAAAGAGTTCAAATAATCTAAATTAGGAATTCCTCAAGCATAATTCTCATATCAATAAAATTAGATGGGTAATGAGCAGTAATAGAGAGAATATGAGTAGTTGGGCCAATAAAAGCCCATCCCCATCCACAATTTGCATGTCATTTAAATTTGAAATGTCTTTTTGAACTTTTCGGCCTTTTTTACCCAGTCCAAACTCCATCAAAACATCTTCATCATCGTTGTAACCCAAGCCCACCGAGCCACTGGCAACTAAGCCCAATGATCCATTTACACCTTCAATTCATCCAAATAAAACTAGGGGTAACATAACAAATATCAGAAATTAATTTTTTATATTAATAAAATGCCAAAAAATATATAATTAAGAGAGCTCAGTATTTATAAAAAATAAATCAATAATCTCCAAACTATCTTTATATTGCTTCTATGATTCAACAAAGACGACGAGGACTAAAAACAACAACAGTAACGGCAACGATAATCATGACGACAATGACCGTAATAAAAGGATAAATTGATAAATGAATATGAAAATGATATATTTTAATTTTGAAGTCAAACTTACATTTTTTTTAAAAAAAAAAAATTTAAATATAACATTTATTACAATATCCTATAAAATAATTGTTCTATGAAATACTCAATGTGTTATAGACAACCACATATACAACAAAATATTAAAAGCTATCCAATCTAATCCTAATGCTCAAAAGAAAAAAAATATATATAAAAAAATTATTTTCACTTTATTAGGTTAGATAAATTTATTTCATTTGGTTGGATTTAATTTTTTCATTTATTTTAAATAAAAAATACCAAATATCCGGATTAGACTTAATCCAAAAAAATTCAGATTTAAAGTTATTCAATTAGATTTTCAGTTTTAAAACCGAAAAGTGATCGCCTACTTGTACTCCAAGAAATTGGACGGAGGAAAAAAAGAAACAGAAGCTTGACAACCATCAAGAATTCCAACTCAAGAAACCGAATCTTAAAAGGATTATATCTCTGTATATGTATAATAAAATTCCAATTTTTAACCTTTTCTTGATCTAACAAATTCCATCTTCTCCCTCCTTTTCGTCCTTCTTCAATTAATCGACCATGGTTTTAGACGTTTCTATAAAGAACTTGGTTTCAGATACATCGGTGTCAGTTTTTGGCTCCTCTAACCCCACGACAGTTCTCTATGTGACCGCATTATGCAAGCAAGCATCAAAGCCGGAAGACATTGTGGAAAAGCTTGTTGAATTAGGTATGCATACCACTAACCAAATCCAAGATTTTGCACATGCGTTGTTCGATAAATTGCTGCACAGAATTTCCAGGTTGAATTTGTATGACAAAGAGGAAAAAGAACTAATTAAGGTGGCTAGAAATCAAAGAAATTATGGCATGATCAGTATTGTTGATGATAGAGAAAGTGTTTTCTGTAGCGATGATAGGAAGAGGAAAATTGAATGTCGTAATGATGATATTGACAGTTTGAGAAAGAAATCGAGGCAAGAGTATTTGAAGAAAAGAGAGAAAAAGAAATTGGAAGAGCTTAAAAATGAATTAGAGGATGAAAATTTTGCGTTTGATAATGTTAAGTATAGTAAACAGGAATATTCCAAGGTTAAACATAAGAGAGAGGTTTACGAGATAGTAAAGAAGAGAAGTGATAATGATTACCCTAACGAGTACATGATACCAGAAGCTTATGATCAAGAAGGTAATGTTGATCAAAGAAAGAGATTTGCAGTTGCTTTAATGGGTGAAAAAAAAAGGTGGGTCTGAAAAGGAGGAAACATGGGAAGAGTATCAGACTCGTAAAGCTATGGTTAGTTTTGGTTCAAAAGATAGAGAACAAGAAGGCGATCGATATCAGCTTTTGTTTGATCAGATTTACACTCTTGGAGACCAGTTACCAGCTTCTCAGTCAATAGAGGATAAAGAAGTGTTGGTGTCTGAGGCTATAAAGAACGTTCAGGATGACAGAAAGGCTTTGCCTATTTATCAGTTTAGAGAGAAATTGTTGGAAGCAATTAAGGATCATCAAATTTTGGTAATTGTAGGAGAAACTGGGTCTGGAAAAACTACACAGATACCTCAGTATCTCCATGAGGCAGGATATACTAAAAACGGAAAAGTTGGTTGTACTCAGCCACGGAGGGTGGCTGCAATGAGTGTTGCTGCCAGGGTAGCGGGAGAAATGGGATTGAAACTTGGGCATGATGTTGGGTATAGCATTAGATTTGAAGATTGCACTTCAAAGAAGACAGTCCTGAAATATATGACTGATGGCATGCTTTTGAGAGAGTTTATGGTAGAACCAGATTTGCAAAGTTATAGTGTGATCATGGTGGATGAGGCACATGAGAGGACAATATCGACTGACATAATATTTGGTTTGGTGAAAGACTTGGCAAGGCTTAGAAGTGATCTTAAGTTGTTAATCACCAGTGCAACTCTTGAGGCACAAAAGTTCTCCAGTTATTTTGATTTTGCTCCTATTTTTGAAATTCCAGGGAGGCAGCATCCTGTTGATATATTGTACAAGCAACCAAAGAGCAGTTGTTACTTGGAGGAAGCTATTGCAGCTACAATTCATGTACATGTAACTCAACCACCAGGTGACATTTTGGTGTTCCTGACTGGTCAAGAAGAGATTGAAAATGCAGCAGAGACTTTGAAGGAGAAGATGAGACATTATGGAAGTAAAATTGCAGAGCTTGTAATATGTCCAATATTTGCTAACCTTCCCACAGAGCTACAAGCTAGGACTTTTGATCCTACACCGAAAGGAGCTCGCAAGGTTGTCTTGGCAACAAATATTGCTGAAACTTCTTTAACCATCCATGGGATAAGGTATGTTATTGATTCTGGTTATTGTAAGATGGACTTTTATAAGCCAGGGTCTGATATGGAGTCCTTGCAGGTAACAGAAATCTCTAAAGCATCGGCTATGCAACGAGCTGGTCGTGCTGGAAGGACAGGGCCTGGGAAGTGCATTCGCTTGTATACTTCTGATCACTACAAGCAATTGAAAGATAATTATATTCCAGAAATACAAAGAAGCAATATTGCAAATGCAGTGCTTACAATGAAGGTCCTAGGGATAGAAGACTTGGTGAATTTTGATTTTATGGATCCACCATCAAATGAGTCTTTGCTAAAAGCACTTCAACTTCTTTTTGTCTTGGGTGCCCTGAATAGTCAACTTAAGCTCACTAAGATCGGTAGGTCAATGGCGGAGTTTCCTCTTGATCCAAAACTCTCCAGGGCACTTATAGCTTCGGAAAAATATGGTTGCTCAGAGGAGATTATGACAATCGCTGCTATGCTTTCTGTTGGAAATGCTATATTTTATTGTCCTAAGAATCCTAAGAGTAAGCAAATCCTTGCAGATAAAGCAAGGAATAATTTTCATATTGGGCATGTTGGTGACCACATTGCCCTTCTAAGGGTCTATGATTCTTGGAAGGAAACAAACTTCTCTACCCAATGGTGTTATGAAAACTTCATCCAAGCAAAAAGTATGATGCGTGCAAGGGACATTAGGGATCAGTTGCAACGTCTAATGGAGAGGGCCGGAATTGAACTTAAATCAAATCCCAGTGACTTGACAGCAATAAAGAAGTCTATACTTTCAGGATTTTTCCCTCATATTGCAAATTTGCAAGCTTCAGGATGCTATAGAACTTTAAAGAAGCCTCAGACTGTCTATTTGCATCCTAATTCAGGGCTATCAAGGGCATTCCCGAGGCCAATGTGGGTTGTTTACCATGAGCTAGTGCTTACAGGAAAAGAATATATGAGGCAAGTAACTGAAGCCAAACTAGAGTGGTTATTGGAGATCGCTCCCGATTACTATTATGGGAGAGAACTTGAAGATGCTATCATGAAGAAGTACAAACGCAGGGAACTAATGTAATACCATGATTGTCTCATGAAGAATAATGAGTTACAACTATTATTTTGTTCAAAAATATTGAATTTGATAAAGATACATAATATTTCCCCCTTGCAATTCAGTACTCTTGAATGATTTTAATGTTCTTAAATATCTGTTTCGGTTGGAATCAAAGTTAATGTGCTTTATAATATCCAGGGATACTGAATTATGGTTTACTATAGGCTTAGCTTTAGCTACAGTTTTCTTTTTTACTGATTGAGTTGATAAGCAACTGCTGCTGTAGTATTTTCGGCACACTGCACACTACACCTGCAGTTTTGGTCTTTAATGTTGTTTATTTCTCAGATTATCAAAAATCCCATTAACCAGTTTTTCTTTACTGTCAAGTTCTTTTTTTTTTTTTTAAACTTCAAATAGAAGAAATATTATTGATAGAAATGGAATAATACATCTGGAATTGATTCCAAACTTGAAGACCAGCATGGTTATATGTACTCTAGCTAGAGTATGAGCATTCATATTTGCTTGTCGACGTACCCATTTAACAGAAATATTTAACCTGTTAGTTAAAATAAGTTTACAGTCATGGATGACAGCGCCAAATTCAGACTATCAGCAATATGAGAACACGAAGCTTTAATAACAAGTTGTGAATCAATAAAAACACAACCAGGACCCAAATACAAGTACCGCAACCAGAGAAGAGTGGCTCTCAAGGCCATAGCCTTGACCAAATCTGCAGAACCTAAGCCTTGAAATTGACCAGAAACAGCAACCACAAAAAGCCCTTCACCATCTTCCAAAACTCCACCATAACCCCATATATTCCAATTGGAACTTTAGAAAAAAAAAAAAATCCAATTTCTAGAATTGAATTCTAACATTTTATTTGAAGTACAAAGATTATAAACTCCAATACGTTTTTATGCTTGAAACCACTTGCATTTTGATTGGAGAACATAGAACAGTAGAATCCAAAATTCAGCAGAGGGCAAACGACATCGTTTTTGCTCAGCTCCAGCATATGACTATAATATCGTCGCCTTGCGTAGATTCTGTGCAGAACTATTTGTCTATTTCAAAAAGCCTCCTCTGTTTCCAGTATCGCCAAATTGATATCAAATTCAATTTACGTTTCCCACTTTTTTCCACTTTCTTGATCGCTAACTAAAACTATTTGTCGTTTGGGTCTGAGTCAAGGTTTAGGAATGGCGGATTCTGAGGAAAAGGTGGTGGCCGTGATCATGGTCGGTGGTCCTACTAAAGGTAAATGGGATTTGCTGTTTCAATTCCTTTTATTATTATTATTATTATTATTATTGTTATTATCTCTTTGATTTTTCTTGTTGAAGTAAACATAAAGATTTGTTCTTTTTTTTTTTTCATTTTTCTTTTGTGGGCAGGTACTAGATTTAGGCCACTTTCATTTAATACTCCAAAACCTCTGTTCCCATTAGCTGGGCAGCCTATGGTTCACCATCACATTTCTGCTTGTAAAAGGGTTTGTTTCAAAATTTAAATTGTTGATTTTTTTTTCCTTTTTTTTTTTTCGCTTTCATGATTTTGTGTGTGTATGTTTGAATTAGATACCAAATTTGGCTCGGATTTTTCTTGTTGGATTCTACGAGGAGCGTGAATTTGCTTTATATGTATCTTCAGTCTCTAATGAATTCAAAGTACCAGTAAGGTACTTAATAGCTACTAGTTCATTTTAAATTGAAGATAGTATTTTTTGTTTGCATTTAGTTTGGCCTTTTGTTGATGGGTGTGTTGCTATAGATATTTGAAAGAGGAAAAACCGCATGGCTCTGCTGGTGGTCTTTATTTCTTTAGAGACATGATCATGGAAGATAGCCCGGTTTGATCTTTTCACTTTACATTCTTGATTTTGTTTTTCTTTTAGTATATTTTTGGGTTTGACAGAATCCCAATATTTATGTGATGCTCAATTGAATTAAAAAATATATTTTTTTTTGTACTTCTCTATAATATATGATATTTTATATGTTTATAGCATTCAATTTTGTTGGGCAGTCACATATCTTTTTGCTGAATTGTGATGTTTGCTGCAGTTTTCCATTACCAGATATTCTTGGTAAGTCTTGCACTTTCTATGATTGTGATTTCTCTAAATAATACAGTTACAGCTTCTTAGATATTTGTTATTGGAAGCTCAAAAATTATTATCTTGTTCACTTATGTTTGTCTTGTGATTTTCAGAGGCACATATAGAATATGGTGGGATGGGAACGATGTTAGTAACCAAGGTTGGTGGATGATGTGCCGATTTATTGTAATAGTAACTTCTATTGCTTTCACTCTTTCTGCATTGTGATATCTTCTCATTTTTCTGAAATTTTGTATTTGATTTTTTTTCCATGTTTATCTCTTGTGTAGGTTTCGGCTGAGTCAGCAAATCAATTTGGGGAACTGGTTGCTGATCCTACCACCAAAGAACTGTTGCATTACATAGAGAAACCAGAGACTTTTGTAAGTTCATGATTTTGTTTTTCCATCAGCTTTTAACCTACTTATATCAATGATTTATTTTTTATAAATAGTGCTCCCAGTCATCCTTAGGTTTAACCAGTTTTTATACAATGCAGGTAAGTGATTTGATAAATTGTGGAGTGTACGTCTTCTCCCCGGATATCTTTACCGTCATCCAAGGTGTGTCTGCTAATCAGGAAGAAAGAGGATCTTTGCTTATTACAATTTTTGAAAGTGAAGTTTGCCTTGGATGCATTTGAATATTTGGATCATTTATTGGTCCTATTATAATTTCAAAATTTCAGGACTATCTTATCTTAAATCATTTTACTACTTTGGCCTTTCAAGTAATAGGGCAACTAATTTAATGATTATCTAATATATTCCATTGATATATTTTATTCATCTGATTTACTGATATCCTCAATGGGCACTTGCCACAAAGCTTTAATCATAACGCTGAACAATTATTGACCAAGAAGGTTCTGCTGAATGTTTCTATTGAATCCAAAGAATTCTTATGAATTGAAGACATGCTAGAACCTTTAGGTATATTAGGGTGCTCTTATAAATAAGAAACACCTAGTTGTAAAGTTGCCGTCATCAATGAGTGAGAACCATGGGTTAACAGCAAAATGCATTGCAGTGGTTGTTATGTTGCATGCAGGCTTCTATTCATTGTCACCTTCTAAATGTACTGAGAGAATTTTGAAATGGCATCAACATTTCCTCTATTTTGCTGAAGCTCAGATTCTTGAGGGTCTGTTTTAGTTACCTTATCTACTGATGCTTGTCTTATGCTTTTTATTGTTTTCCCCCAGTATTGATGCCATCTCATGAGAGATGACTTGACTATCCCTTCATTTAAATATGGATGACATTTGATTTTAGATTGACGTTGTCTCTCTTTTCAGCTAAACAATGCGTGTTACTAGTGTATCCCTGGTGCCAATTTCTGTTACTTTGCAAAACTGGACTTTGGTCCAAACCAAGGGCTTTACAGCAAGTATGATGAAACCCTTGTTATTTTTAAGGTTTTATTCAATCTGAAATATGCTACCGATATTAAGAGTAGAAGTTGCTTTGTGCAAAGTGCTAGTCTTCACATGTCTCTTTTATGGTATTTGGAACATTTGAAAATCATCTGGGTTGTTAAAGAGAAAAAACAACCATTTCAAGTTTTACTTATTTGGTACCCCATTTTGTTTAATCCATAATGAAACCTTTATATGCTTTCATTTGGTAAAACTGGTTGTATGTTTAAGAATAATCCACGCTGCTGCTGATCATAACCTGTCTTTGGTGCTCCACTGCATGTAACATTTGTATTGTCATGTCATGAACGATGAAAATCTCAAGCGATATCCAAATGTTTCAGGTTTTTATAATTTGGAATGCGACTTATGCAGATAATTTCCATATGATATAATTTTAGTAGCTAACTCATGTTTTGTTACTTGCAGCAAATCTACTTCGTGGATCTAGTTTTGAGGGCCTCCATTCTATGACAAGGTTGACATCTTGTTACATTTTTAAAATTTAAATTTTTCTATGCTTTTCTTTCAAATATCAGTTGTACATCAGAAAGAATGTATACAATTTGATCATAGAAGAAATGTTATCCCTATCAAAAGAGACATATCAGCTATATATTTGTTGTGAGATTTCACTTTCTAGGATTTTGAAATACATCTGCTCGAGCTTTAATGCCTTATTGTGGAATACCATCATAATTTATATTAGTCTTTGCTAGAATAGCGATCTTCCATTTGCTGATAGATTCATTCACTTGGTGATTGTATTTGTACGACATCTTCTTTTTATCTATTTGTTTTGCAAGCATCAGTTGATGTTAAAAGCTGCAGTTTGCATTGACACTTTTTTTATCCCTACAGAACCACCCTTCCTGCAGATTTTGTAAGGTTAGATCAAGATATTTTGTCACCTCTTGCTGGAAAGAAGCAACTGTATACATATGAGACCATAGATTTCTGGGAACAAATCAAAACTCCAGGGTAAAGTTCCGCTTTATATTATTATTTCATTTAGCTTTTGAATTTTAAACCTTGACCATTATCTAACCATGCAAACATGTTGTTGATGGTGCAGGATGTCCTTGAAATGTTCTGATTTATATCTTGCCCAATATCGATTGACCTCCCCTCATCTTTTGGCCACTGGGGATGGAACTAGAAGAGCTAGCATCATTGGTGATGTTTATATTCATCCGTCAGCAAAAGTGCATCCAACTGCAAAGGTCTTTTGTTTTTCTCATTATTAGCATAGCATTACCCCAAGGCAACATGAAATTGCGTTATAAAAGTATTCTAACAATGATGCCATTTGCACTCTAAATGTGGGTTGGGTTTAAGTGGAGCTGGAATTGTTGGTCTCACGTATAGTCAGTTGCTTGTTTAGCTAATACACATGCCTAAGAACTATACGCCTGCAATCGAAAGCTTTTGTCACCGTATACAGCATAATGACTGATTTAAACTAGAATTCGTTAGTTTAAACATTTCCTTATTAAGTAGGTTTCCAATTCTTCTTTCAGCTAATCAGTCGCTTTCATATAACAACACAAACTAGTTAGCCCCATGATAGTTAAATTAGGTCATTCATGAACTTTAGGGAATCTGCGCTTCTGCTATATCTTACCTTATAATGGATCGGGATCAACTAATCAAGTCTAGTGATAATGATTTCAAATAAAGTTTGCTTTTGCTGGTGCCTAGATGTTTAGCATGCTTAAATATTAGTTTCTAACAGACCAATTGCTGACTGAAACTTCAATCTTGTCTTTTAATTGCACAATTCGGTTATTCACTTCAGGAGCTTTAAGAAGTTTTTTGGAAGACATGACAGTTTGCACTAATAAACAATTGGTGGACCACCTGGAAACGAGTGGCACTGTCATATATTTGAGCGGATGTGTGATTGACAAACAATCAATTTATTGGTCACTCTTATAATGGGATACAGAATGTCCTGACTACCATAGAAAGCCAAATCTATCTTCTCAAAAACTAAACTATAGTGATCCAAACGTTTATAAATTGTTCCTTTAACTATATATTTATGGATTCTTATTTTGTAGAACATCTAGTCAGTGTTCTAAAATAACCAAAAAAATAATCTCCTTGTTGATTTATATTGTGGATGGCCATAATTGCCAACATATTTCCGCTTGTTTTACCCCCTTTGTTTGTGCAATTTGTGGTTGGAGGTGGCTAGGGCCACATTTTCAGCACTCCGTTTTTCATCTATCTGTGTATTATATTACTTATAATTCATTAGTTGCTTATGTACAGATTGGGCCCAATGTCTCTATTTCTGCAAATGTTCGTGTAGGAGCAGGCGTGCGGCTCAGGAGTTGCATCATCTTAGATGATGTTGAACTTCAGGTATAGAACTGAATCCACATAAAAGAATTCCGACAATAATTCTTTATCATGGTAACAAAAAATTTATTGTGTTCTCCTCACAGGAAAATGCTCTTGTTATGAATTCTATTATTGGTTGGAAATCATCTATAGGGAGATGGTCGAGAGTCCAGGCAAGTCAAGTGACAAGATTTAGTGTTATGTTATGCATTTAATCCTCTAAGCATATCTGAATAATTGCCAACTATTTCATTTTAATTTATTGCGACTTATTTTAATCAATAAGGTATACTATATAACCCTGTTACAAGTTAAATAAAGCTATAGAAATGGCTGCAAGCTCATTAATGAATCAGAAAACCTGATCAGCAAATACGAAGCCGTTTTACACTTGTTGTTTCTAATTTTTTTTATAATATTCACATAGTTAACTTTGCATGAAATCTCAATGCCTCCCAAATTTCTGGAAATACCGATGTTATCTGACAACAATCAAGTCCCAGATGCTGATTATAAATTAGGATCTGTTAGTAAATTTATGGCTGATTAAAGTTTAATTACTATGCAGGCTGATGGAGACTACAATACAAAGCATGGAATAACCATCATTGGTACTTGTCCTCACCTTCTAATTTGTCTGCTATGGGAACCCCAATGCCATTGAAAAAGAAAATCTTGAATTAATTTTTTCTTAAATTTTGTTCTTCTGCAGGAGAAGCTGTGATAGTTGAAGACGAAGTTGTCATTACTAACTGCATTGTTCTTCCTAATAAGATCCTTAACTGCAGCTTACAGGACGAGACCATCTTATAAGACAATGGAGAGTGTTCTTATTCAGCCTTTAATTTTTGAGTTTTGCTGCTTTCCTTCATGGATACTGGCTATCAGGAACTGAGGTCATCAAATTTTCTCACCACACCTCTCTTTATGACCCTTTTGGTTTTCTTATTTATGACCCTGCAGTTAGACCATTAGGTCATGTTTGGAATCCAATTATTGGAGTAGGAATTTGTTTCTTATTTGGTATACAAGAAACCAATTTTTTTTTTTTTTTTTAAATTAAGGAGGTTTAATGTTTGAAGAATTTGAATTTAGAATGAAGCCCCCATCTATTTATATGTCTTATTTAAATTGAATTTAATTGTCTAAAAAAATAATCTTAAATGGGAATTTGAAAATAACTCTTTGGTTTTTACAATTCAAGGGTATTTTCAGTCATGTAAACCTTGGTTTAGGAAAAATGGAAGCTCCCATACTTTTTTTTTTTTTTTAATTCTTAAATCTGCTTAAAGGATATTAATGCACTTAGATTTTGATTCCTAATGTATAAACCATCAATTTCGCTCCGAACTCTTATAGCTCCCAACTCTTTTAGCCGTAAAGTTATCTTAAATTGATAACTTAATTGTGATTATGTCCTAATTTATCTTTAAGGTACAATAGCACCTTAGGAATGAATTAGACATTCTAAATTTATCGATTTGTTGCAAATATACTCTAAAAGTAAATTAATATTGACATTTGCTCATAGTTTCAAATTTGTCATCCCATACCAGTTCATTGGGCATAAAGTGATAACTAAGAAAATAAAAAAATAAAAAAAATAAGAAAATAAGAAAGGTAAAAGGAAAAGTAAGGTAGAGAAATGATTGTGTTAAAGTAAAGAGAGAGACTAACGTTAGTAAAAAAAGAAGAAAAATAATGATGTGAATTTTTAAATTTATAAGGGGATAAAACATAATCCATATATAGATTAAACATACTATATAAAATAAAATAAAAAAATTTAAAGTAAAATATTTTAAAAAATGATTATATAAGTTGCAGATTATTCATAAATAAACCAAACAAATAAGTGCATCCTTCCAATTCAAGTACAACTTAGGTTTAATTCATAATTATTCACATGTATAATTATTTATTGTACAGAATTGCTATCTATGCTTTTAATTTCAAGAGATTATTAATAAAAAAAAAATATAACATTTCCTGTGATCTGAACATATTATAAACTTCATATTAATCAGATTCAGGACGAATAAGATTAACAAGTAAAGAATTTCATCAGGATTGAGACAAAAAAACAAAAGGAAACTGCTGATATTACTGTTAATGCCTAATCACTTCACATTACTCTACAAATATATTTCTTCATCCCGAAATTATTATCCCAGAAGCAGTATATATTACAATACCCACATAACCACAGCAAAATTCAAATATCATCAAGGTTAATCTATGGTTCTGCCAGGAAAACAAACAGTTTCCCCGCGATAAAATAATGTCTCATTCAAAATTTTCCATCTGTGTACCAACAGAATGTTTACACAAAATCTAAAAATGTGTGCTGAAACCTTCTCATAACTTAATAATGTAGCCTTCCAGCGATACAGTATCAGCCTCTGCTATGCCCTTCACTTGGTCAGATATTTCATAGATGCAGCTAAATTACTCTTGAATCCTGAGAAGCTTTGGTTATGTTGGCAAATGACAGATGACAGAAGGGATAAGAAAAATCCATGCTTTCTGCTGCTCAGAAAATCTTCATCCACAAAGATACAAGCAAACTAATATTTGGTTTTTACTGGTGCGGCCGCAACTCCAACTTGTATGCTTGTATTTCCATAGGCGAGATGAATACATGCCCATCTTGAGCTACATCGTTAACCTGCTCAGAGTACCCAAGCATCTCCGTATCTTCGTGAAGAAGATTCAAAGACGTTGCTTTTGCATTCAATACTGCAAGCCCCTTGAACATGTTGAAAAGATTTATCGACTCATTTGCAAAACTAGTGCATTGTGATCTGCCTTTCCGACAATATGAAGTATCCCAATGTCGCCTTTGTAAGATTAGAACAAACTTAGAATCTTCAATCTGCAGCTGAGAATATTTTGATGGCCGGGGAACTTTAAAATTCACTATGTGCAAATCACAGGGTAATGGAGCAGCTAAAGGGGAGAAGGATCTTGCAGGTGGCTGTGTAGATAACTCTTGGGTGTTCTTCGCAACAAATGCATGTAAAGGGTAGTTCAAGTGAGCTCCAACACGATGAGAAAGGAGAGAGGGACTCAGTGGATGAGGATTGGAAACATGATTTGAAGTGGAAGAAATGTTAGACTCCACAAGGATGTGAAAGATCACATTCATTGGACGGTTATCCATCACTCCTTGCCCAAGGCCACGTCCATCATCCCTTACCAACCGGCGGTCAAGCATAATCTCTAACCATCCCTCTTTAAGGCTAGCCACGCCCAATGATTGTCTAGAATGCACAGAAAACCTCTGGCCATTGGATCCTTGCATGAATGCAAGAGATGGCATAGGATAGTAATTCCCTTGCAATGGGATCTTATTATAAGCTTCTCTGCGGCTCATCTGCAAGCCATTTAAATCAGAATAAAAGATCCTTTTATTATCAAAATCTGTCTTATATCTAACTATAATCTCCTGGTCATCAAATTCCTCGCCAAGAAGCTCAACATGATATTCTTTCTCAGAGAGAAACTCTTGTATGGTATTGCCTCCATTATAAATTCTGGTACTATGGGAAATGGGGCTTTGTTCCCATCTTGTTTTGGGATAAGAGTATACTTCCTGCATAAGTGGGCCTTCAGAGATCAGCATGTTCCCACCTGCCTCAATAATTGGCTGAGCATCACCATCAGGTTTAAAAAGGTAGGCCCCACTTCCAGGACTATTATACATAGCTATTTCCTCTTCCACGACATTCTCGTAGCCATTGTTTTGGCTAATTTTCTGCAACAAACCAAGCTTGACATCGAAAGTGAGAGTTTGATGTTGATTGTGGATTTCAGCCACATCACCTTCTAATTTAGAGCAAGCATATGGAGTGGGACATGAAAACGAATCAGACGTTGAGAAGTACTTTAATTTTGCTGGTATGGACTTTTCACATCCCACAAAACCATTAGCAATATAATATGTTTGCAACCCCATGGCAGGAACAGAAGCTTTCCAGTGAACACGATGCCTCCCAGTAAATATCTTGCTTTTATCATGCTGCAGTTCAGGAGAAACTTGGCTTGGAACACAAGTCCAGTTAGACTCCAGAACAGTAACATCTGGCCCATTGGCAATAACCATCACAACCTCTTCCCTTGTTTGCTCCGAAGGGTTAAAAAGGATAACTGACTGCCAGGTTCCTTCAGAAGCACTGATTGCTTTATGCAGTGGCTGAACATCATATTTAGATCTCACCTGCTCTGCCTCAAACTGGGATGGATTATGATCAGATTTTTCATGGCGAATACCAAGCAGTACTTCAATAGCTTTAGACATAAAAAGCTGTAAATCCTGCAAGGAAGTATGCATCCGAAGTCCATAATCACGAACAACATGATCCTTAGCAGTACCAGTCACGCCATCGTGGTGTTGAAAAAGAGCTAAATTCCTCCTGGCAGCAGTCAACTTATAAGCAAATCCTGTGGCCAACTTTTCACATTGTGCCCTCTGACAATAACCAAGTAACAAAGACATCATCATTTCAGTAGCACGAAGAGTTTGCTCTAGTACCCGATCAACAGCCTTGAAGAATGGCCTAGAAACATAATAGCCACTCCAGTAGTCTTGTTGTCTATCAGCATAAGTAAAGAAGTCTCCAGATAAAGATGGAAAACCTCCAATTTGACCAGAGCCAAGCTCTCCAGGACGTGAATAATTTATTCTATCAGCCTCCTCTCGAAGAGTTTGGAAGTAATCTTCCAAAGTACCAAATTTTGCTTCCGCATTTAACATAGGATTAGAGTTGATATAATCAAATAACATCTGGTAATTCCGAAACTGAGCCTCTGCCTCATCAACAGTGACATAACGAAAATCATCTCCAAGAGGAACAAGGAGAGTATTAGTCCGGTATAGCATTGACTTTTTCCTGTATTGATCTAGTAACTTTTGGGCCCTTTCATGCACATTGTCCTGTTTGGTCTCCACCGGGTTTTTCCCCCATGGGCACATCTCATAATAAAAGCCGTGTACCCGGGCAAAATCAAACTGACAACAAATAGCAGGCTCTGGCCCACAGGTATGAGGAACATCATAGGAATAAAAGGGCATCATGTGCACAAAAATATCAGTTGTTTCTTCAGCATCCCAGCTCTGTCGCCATACGTATTCCAAATTTTTATTCAGTGCGAGTTCCTTCTTTACTTCGTAGTGGGTCCTCTGGATAAGCATGTTCTCAAAACCCATGCGACGGAGAAGATATGCCATGGTAGCTGAGTAGCCAAATGGATCTATTGCCCAAGAATTCTTAGGAACAAAACCAATAGTTTCATTCAACCACATATTTCCCTCTGTAATCTGACAGTGAATTTCCAAAACGTTTATATCAAAAATATTTCACAAAATACAAGCCTTGGCAAAAAGAAAATCAATGGCATATTTTATGCACACACAAAACACATGAATCCCCTCAACTTGCTAACCAGCTCATGTTCAATCAAATGAATCAACTCAGTAACTGCAGAATAGGAAATACTTTTTTTTTTACCAGTAACGTCAAAGCAATATAATGAGCAATATAAAAAGAACAAAAGAAGGCCTAACACTATCAAAGGAAATTAACCGAACCCCAACAACTATTAACAGTATATCTAAATGCACTCATCAAAACCCATTGTCCACACATTACCTGTGTGCATCTTGGATGAAAACAATGGAATTTAATTCATTTGTTAACTCCCACCATAATATTAACTTATTATCAAACTGGAAACGTCACAATTGACTAGTTCTTATCATTTCAAGAGATAGGGAAGGGGGTTTTACTTTTACTCATTTGATTCTGCTTTCTTGTTAACCAAAAGAAAAAGAAAACTACATAATCAAACAGCAGTAGAAGATATAAAAGAAAGACGACACAGTGCACGAAGCATCCACATGTGTAGGCTCTAGGGGGGTTGATATATGCAGCCTTCCCCCTACTTTTTTTGTGGATAAAAATGATAAAGATCCAAAATTTTCTATTTGTCATGGTTACATATTATAAAAGTACGAGTGCAAGAATTCATCAATGCAATCACCAAAAGAGCATCCAACTTAAAGAAATATTCCACTGTATACCTGCTCAATTATGGCAAAATAATGTGAATTGGCCTGCATCAAGAAAAGAAACCAAATATTGGTTATTAAGTGAATATAAAAGTCATCTATGAATCCATAAAGAAACCCATAGGGTCCATCCACTACCACAAGAAGTTTGACCAAAAAACAAATAAAGCACCAGGTCACAAATTCAATAGTATTTGGACAGGACTTGATCAAAGATAGGCTGGGTTATGCAAATAATGAGTTCAATTGCGTACCTCATCGTTCATTACCCATCCACCTCCAACAATTTCTATCTGGCCATTCTTCACTAAATTGGTAAAAGATTCTCTTTTGTCATCTGTTGCATCTCTCCACCATTTCTCGAGGTAAGACATTTCTTCCCATATGAATTTCCGCCGAACATCCTACAAATCCAAGTTCAAGCAATCCTTATCTTTATATTAGCTTGATTCAAGCTTCCAAAATTTACGCAAAACAAGCTCATCTGAAATGTGTGTTATTTTACCAAAAAAAAGAACTGTAAAGATAAAATTGAAGTGTGAACAGAAAAAACATTCAGAGACTTATGCCCTTTAGATTATAAAAAGTTCATATATTTGCAGAAATCAGGCAATGATAGGAGCTCGTTAACTTTCATTACTTCAATCTTGTTTTTGTATCAGAAATTGATGTGACAAAATGGATTATGCAGTTTAACGTGACAGAATATTTGTGCTGGTTTGGAAAGGGCTGTATCGGCAGCATTGAGAGAACAAGACATATCTTTGGAGTTAGAATGATGAAAGAAACTGAGTTAAGAACCTGAAAGATGTTGGGAATCTATACGAAGCAGAGGTTTGGAGGGTGGAAGGAGTCTGCTTAAACAATTAAAAAAGAGTTAGAAAAAGCTCGGAAGCAATAGTGCTCATTGTTGATTTAAATCAAATTATGTCAGTGATGAAATGATGCAGGGGAATGTAAGATCAGTCAACGGATTTGACTTTTGAGGAGTTATCATTCCCCAGCCAAATTTGGAAATACCAATTTGGATTCACATATTAAGCATGTCTTGACGCGTAAACCCAAGACTACTTGTCTATTACATAAGAGAGTCATGTCATGAATTCATCTCAAATAATGTCATACACCATATCCAACATAGTAAGAACATGACATACCAGTACATATTGCAGCTCCTAATGCAAAAGTCAACAACAGAGTTTTAAAGTCATAAATCCAGTACACACAAAGTAAGCAGGGTAAACAAAATGAAAGAAAGTCCTGAAAAGCTGAGAGCATTTGACTTCAGAAGGTGCAGGATCCATGGGGAAAATAAACAAGAAAAGCATAATAGCGCAGAGAAGCACAAGCGATAAAATATCAAGCTCAAGAATCAGAAAGTTGGCAGAATCCTACAAAGAAGATTGAAGGATGCTGCAGAAAGAAAGAGCAGTTTCATAACATATTAACAATAAGAGCTGCCCGGCTGAAAGCAGATGACGAAGCATTGTATCTCTTTACCCAACGGCAAATAATTAAGCATCAATGGTAAAGTTCACGAGCTAAAAGGAAGGCTGGACAAGAAAATGGAAGTCCAGGCAGTAACTTTGGACTACTTCAAAATCTTTACAAAATCAGAAATCCCACTAAAATCTAAATGGCTTTTGAGGCAGGAGCTGAATGATACCATTAAAAGCATAAAGAATGTGGAAAAGCAGGTAGTCCGACTCCAGAGCCAAATAGTTCCCGTCAACTTTTATCCCTTTTCCAAAACAATTAATTGGACATCGTAGGCTAGCATGTTGCGTGCTATTAAATCTTTCGTACATAATATTCAGATGTTTGTGTGCAAATTTTGGCGGTGAACTTGTAATGGAATCAAACATGGCAGAGTTTTTGGAACAACAGAGGTAAGATTCTCACCAGAAGATAACGCGGTGAAAAATGAAGCAAGTGAAGGCTGTTGAACTCTTGGTCAACTATTAAAAAATACAATTCAATAACGGATAGCATTAGTCTCTCCAATCAAGAATTGGATAACATTGCTCAGAGTTAGAAAAATTAGTATAACCCTAGAATTGACTTTTGAAGACAATGTTATAACGTTTTTAGGATGGAAACTGCTTGTGTGAGAGAGACTAGAACTAAAGAAGCCTATACTAAAAGCATCTGGGCTGAGTTGTGAGCATAAAGTAATTTTTTTATATATTTGTCCAAATTGCTTGGAACCAAGCATTGGTGTGGGGATGATTTTGCAATCTACCTGGTTTGTGATGTTAACAAAATAATTTGCTATCTTGTTTAAAAATAAAAATAACGATTTAAAGAAAAACGGAAGAAAAGTTCATTAGATTAGCAAAATAAAGAATATCAAAAAAATTAAAAATTGAAGTTATATATATATATATATCACAGGCATGAAACATATACGAATGCAATATTCCATTTTTGTGAACCGAACATCAAATCCATAATTACATACAGCTATCAGTTGCACCGTTATCATCCACCAATAAGTTACATCTAAAAACCATCATAATCCCAATTCAAAAAAAATCAAACTAAAGCTAGTATCCGGAATCCAAGTCTCCAACTAATATAGTAATTTAATCATGATTCAGAAAATAATAATAATAATAATAATAACCCATATAAATTAAGAAGCAGAATCAACCAAGCAACTCATTTATAATTGAAGTATTACCTTAGAAAGTGTCTCCACAATTGTATCAAGTATGTGCCTTGATTGCCTCTCATAATACTCATCCACAGTAAGCTTCCAACCAGGATCATTATGAGAATGAGGCACTACAAACACCTTCAACTTCTCACTATCCCACTCATCCCCTAAATAACTAACTCTCCATCCTTGCTTCCATGGCCCACCATCGATATCCAAGAACTCGATCTTATCATACAAATCCTTGGTCGTTATATCCACAACAGCTCCCAAAACGTCACCGTTGTTAGTACTTTTATCAATTTGAGGCTTCCGAGGGATCGTCTTCCGAAACTTAGTAACACGAAAACTAGGTCTTGATTTGAAAGGAGAGGAAAGAGGTTTTGGGATACCAAAATGAAGAATTGTGAAGAAAAGGAAGAGAAGGGAAATTGAAAGTGCTATAGCAAAGAAGTTGGTGAAGAGGAAGTTAGCCAGAGCCGTACGTCTTCGTAATTTTCTTGATGGAAGCTTTGATTTGCCAGTGGTGGTGGATGCGGTGGTGAAAGGGAGGAGTGAGTGGGCCCAGCTGGTGCCGGCTCCTCCTCCACGGCGAGTGTTGCTCCCAATGTACGAAGAGAACGACATGTTTCCGTTTTCTGTATATTTTTTAATCAGTCTTTTTGGGTATATATGAGATATGACATATGAACACGGAAGGGAGCAAAGATCTATGTAAGTATAACAAATGGAAAATAAAGTGAAAAAAAAAAAAAAAGAAAAGAAAATGAAGGTCAAGACTTTTTAATTTTAATTTTATTTTTTATATATGTTTTGATTTTGATGGTTGGAGTCTTCTTTATTCCAAGTCAAGCGAGGAATTTTATTGGACGAGTTCACTCTAGCCTATAGAATTTCAAGCATTTATAATTTTGTGGAGAGTTCGGGTCCATTATTCTTTTGATTTTTGGGATTTCAATAAAGAAAAATTGTTAATTTTGACTTTAAAGAAGATGATTAAGAAGTATGGAAAAAAATACATGTAACACATAATTTCACTTTTACACTTATGTATACGAATGATCACAGTTTCATAACTGTCGATTTCGATTGTAAAACGGTCGATTTTAATTATAAAAAATGTGAAATTAGAATCAAATTGTTTTTAGACAGTTTATAATGTTAGAATCGAAATTATATAATTTATCTTAAGCTTTTTAAAATTCTTTTTCAAAATTGAAACTTGAATAAATAATAATAATAATAAACATTACTATTAAAAATAAAAATAATAAAATCAATTTACTAAAACTTTTTAAAATTTATTTTAAAAAATTATAATTAAAAAAATAAATTAAGAGTTTTTTAAAAAATATTTTATATTTTTTTAATAAATATCGAATAAAAATAAAGATCTTACCTCCCTTATAAAAGGGTTGGATACATATATTTTTTTAAGATTTTTGTCAAAGCGAAAACAAACCCTAAACAAATAAATTGAATAGAATATTCAATTTTTTTATACAACATTTACATTATTGAGATTTGTCTTTATCACATTTTTGTATTTTCCCAATAAAATTAGATCATTCAAAAAGAAATTTAGAATTTAACTCTTTTTTTCGTTTCTATTATTTATTTGGATTTGGTCATAACTAATGTAAGATTGATCATCCTTCTTAGTTTGGGGGGCCTGTTTTCCCATCTAAGGAGCTTTTAGGTACCGTCCTTGCACAATCTGTAGCTGTAGAAGAGAGATGGCCTTTTCCACCAGGGATAAATAGCCTCCGGTTATGAAGTTTAGGACTCCATAAGGCATCTAGCTTGGTGTTGAACCTTGTAATGAGCCTCCCATTCATCCAATTCAAAATAGCTAAATATGCATATTCATGAATTGCTTATATTTTATATACTGCTATTTACAGTAAATGAAGAAAATATAATCTGTCTTCTTGGTTTTGATCCGAAGGAGCTAATGAGAGAACATGATGAGTAATAATGGAAATTGAAGAAAAGTTGCTATTAAAATTTGAACTATATTATTATTGTCTAATGAAATTACTACTCATTTTAAAACTATAAAAATTATATTAGAAATCCGGCAAAAATCTCATCTAAAAACTGGATTTAACCTCGTATTTAAACATTGTAAAATTATAGATAAAAATTGTATTTCTTGAGTTATTTTTTTACGATATTTGTGTTTGACGATAACTAATTATTAGTTCATTGTATTAATATACTTATTCTGATATTTATGGTAAGTGAAAGATATTCAAATGCTTGAATTCATAAATTCACTTATACACTTTGTTATTTTAATCTTATAGTACCCTCAACTTTTATTTTTATCCATCAAACGCTTCAACGTATAAAATTACATCTATACACTTTATTTTGCATATTTAATATTTTAACTTGCAAAATCAGATCAATTAAACATCTATTAGATAGTTGAAACATATAAAAATTATTGTTTTAAAAGTTATACTAAATATAAATTAACTTAATATCTTATGTATAAAAGCAAAAACCTTAAAATTTTGTTGTTAGTATAGAAATGCGTATAATATTACTAAAATTTATAATTTTAAGAGTATAATAAATCTCCCTTAAAATTAAAAGTGTCATAAGGTTAAAGTAACAAAATTTCTGCATATGTTCATATTTAAAATATGGTTATATTTGGTAAGCAATAATAAAATAAAATATAATGTAAACAAATACATTTCTAATATAGAATTACACTGAAAGGCTATGTTTAGCACACAAAACATTGTTCTGAAAATTGGACCAAACCAGCCGGTTCAATTGCGAACCAGATTATGGTTCTATCTGGATTGCATAAGAAAATCGAATGTCTAAAAAATCAACGTAAATTGAATGAAAATCGGTTAAAAACCAGTGAACCGAATTGGTTCAATTTAATTTCTGGGTATTTTCATAAAATGTGGAACTTTTTTTAAAATTTGGGCTTTTTAAAAATTGGGCACTCATTTCTTTAATTTTCAGGCCTTTTTAAACCCAAAGTCCTATTATGTTAATTAAAATAACTAAATTGTCTATCTTTAAAGCCACATATGAAAATTAATAATATATTTTATAGTAATTAATTAATTTTTTATTTACTAATTATTTATTTTTTTGTAAAATTCAAATTTGAAACTGTTTTTTATTTGAGATCAAAGTTTTTTTATAACCTATATTTTCAATTTTATTTAATAACTATATTTAAAAGTATTATATATAAAAAATTTGGTTGGACCATATTGAATTCGGTCGAATTTCTAGTCAATACTGACCAATCCAGTTCTTAGACACCTGTACAGAATGGAATGAAAATGTAACCTGTTACCCATTTTCTTGTTTAGTAGCAAATAAAGCTGTAAATTGGAATTGAAATATATTCCATGGTGCAAACACAGTAATAAGAATTATATTACATATTCAATTTCTTACTTCGTAAATACAATAATATTTTCTATTACATTTCATTATAATTACCAAATATAGCATAAGGATAATATTATATATTTTTTCTCATTATTTATTTAAACACAATTATCATATTTTATTGAAATCTTTTTATTTTCACTTAACCAATATATTTCAATATTCTTATAATTACTTTTATGGAAATCTACTTTTTTGGGAAGGTAATTTCCTAAAAAAATGTTAAATTTTGGTAACCAAAAGTCTCTTTAGATATAAATATTTTTATTTTAAAGTTCAAGAAGCCAATTTCTATTAAGCCCTTTCGACAACAACTTTTTAAATTAATTTTTAACATTTTGATAAAATAAAAAATCTACCTATAATAATTATAGCGTTCAATCAGAGCTTTTATGAAACATTACATATTATAATATTTAGTTTTTAACGTTTAACTTTTAATTAAATTTCTTTGATAATCATACCCATTATTGTTTCATCCAAATTCAGCTAATTAAATAACTAATGCATTTTTTGTCATTTTAAGTTAAACAACTATTTTTAACGACCGTTATAATTTAAACCGCTATACAACAGCTACCAGCTAAAAATTAATAGTTAACAATTAATAAAACAACTAGCAACTACTATCGGCTTCTTCAATAATACTAGTTATTATATGAGTTATTATATCAGTTGTTAGTTGTTCTGGCTATTAGCTATTTGTTATTTATGTAGTGGTTTAAAGCAAAAATGATTGATAAAAATAGATGTTTGATTACCTCTTATGATTAAAATGATAAAAAATGATATTTGAACGTTGACTTAAAATTTTAAATTATGGCGGTAGAATTAAAGTGAACTCATTGATAAAAAAATATGATATACTATATAGTTACGAGTGTTTTTTTTTCCTTTTATAAATTATATGAGTTATTATATCAGTTGTTAGTTGTTCTGGCTATTAG
This sequence comes from Jatropha curcas, assembly GCF_041381405.1. Taxonomy (NCBI): domain Eukaryota; kingdom Viridiplantae; phylum Streptophyta; class Magnoliopsida; order Malpighiales; family Euphorbiaceae; genus Jatropha; species Jatropha curcas. Next base: position 8,592,623 of record NC_143161.1, read on the forward strand.
CTATTAGTTATTTATGTAATGGTTTAAAGCAAAAATGATTGATAAAAATAGATGTTTGATTACCTCTTATAATTAAAATGATAAAAAATGATATTGAAACGTTGACTTAAAATTTTAAATTATGGCGGTAGAATTAAAGTGAACTCATTGATAAAAAAATATGATATACTATATAGTTACGAGTGTTTTTTTTTCCTTTTATAAATTATATGAGTTATTATATCAGTTGTTAGTTGTTCTGGCTATTAGCTATTAGTTATTTATGTAGTGGTTTAAAGCAAAAATGATTGATAAAAATAGATGTTTGATTACCTTTTATAATTAAAATGATAAAAAATGATATTGAAACGTTGATTTAAAATTTTAAATTATGGCGGTAGAACTAAAGTGAACTCATTGATAAAAAAATATGATATACTATATAGTTACGAGTTTTTTTTTCCTTTTATAAATTATTATCATATTTTTTGTTTTTATTTGTTTTTTCATAATAAAAGATTATTTCTTATAAAACTGAAATGAAAATGTGAGAAAAAAAAATCTATTTTTTGTAATTTTTATTTAATTTTGAGCACATACTTTTATCATTGTTTTAAGACAATAAAAAATGACAAAATAAAATAATTAACATGACATTTTTTTGAAATTTGAAAAAGAAAAATCAAATAAATAATAAAAGTACCAAACTCAAAGGAGAATAATAGCAAATAGAATATCTAAATTTTAAGCCACAATGGACGAGAGTGTTAAAAGGTAAAATGTAACCCCCTAAATGCTAGGAGATTAAACATTTGATGGAATGATTCATTGTCCTAACTTTTGAACAAAATACTAAAAGCTCCTAAAAATATTGTTGCTATATAACTGTTAACGGCTATTACAACTGCTAATTAAAATAACTAATATTACCGAATATATTTTAAATTCAAATAAAAAAAATTTAAATTCAAAAATATCTTAGAAAAATATCAAAAAATGTTTGAAAAGCTATAAAAATTAGACATATTATATATTCCTTTTCCCATTCTATTCCTTTTTCTTCTTTATTTTTACTTTATTTTAATGTTTTATATTTACCTTTTTAATATTTATTTTTTAAATTCATTAGTATTAGAAGTGGTAAAATTATTGAATTAAAGTTGTTTTATCATTATTAGATTAATTAGTTTGTTAATGCAAGAGGAAAGTACTGAAATGAACTAAAATGTTAACAATGCCCCGGATTAAACTGCTTTATATAGTTAATTAAACAAGGGTAAATCCGTCATTCCATAGTAACCGCGCTTCAGATCTCATTTTGAATTCCCGCGATCCAAAACCAAAACTCGGAGACAAAACAGATCCGAATCCGCTTTTGAATTTGCAAACCCGCCATTGAATCACACACTCCCTCCCCTTTTTTAACGGTCTCTCCTTCTCTCCGCCCGAAGGAAAAACTAAGGAAAGCAGATTTGTTTGCTTCTTGCAGCTGGTTTGAGGGGAAATGTCCTCGTTTGTTTCTCGAGAATCTGATCCAAGTGGGAGACAATTTTATTGCCGCAAAGAGAAATCTTTAGGAGTTTTGTGCACCAAGTAGCTACCTTTATTTTCTCTATCTTTTTCGGATGTTAGTTTTTGTTAAAGATTAGTGCTTTGATTGTTTTAATCGGGGATCTTTTTCTGGTTAGTTTCTTGACATTATATAATAAGGATGGTGTTGACTCGATTGGACTAGATGATGCTGCTGCCAGATTAGGTATCTTTTCCGATTTTGTTACTATTCGTTTGCTCTATTTTTTTTTTCTTTTTGGAAAAATTTGCCTTCGTTTGGTCGTTTGGTTGCTGAGAAAATGGAAATAAAAAAAAAAGGTAAAATTGATATTTTGGCTTTAATTAAACTCAACTAGGTCAAGCTAAAAAGTTGCAGCCTTACTGAGTGAGACTAGGCTTTTGAATTTTTTGAATCATAATTATGGTTTTTCGTTTTTTTGAGAGTACATGATTCTAATTGGTTTCTTTCTGGCCATTTTCTCAGCAGCCAAACTAGTTTAATTAGAGTTTTTGACTTCAATTATTTGAAACAATTTGCATTTGCAGGAGTTGAAAGGCGCCGCATTTACGACGTGGTCAATATATTGGAGAGTGTTGGGGTGAGATTCTTAATAGATTTTGTTTATAGCCTTATGTTTTTGGTTATGTTTTTATGAATTATGCCATAGATTGTGGAGATTATACAGATTTAGGTTTAAAAAAAGGTGTATGGATTATATATAGGTGGTAGCAAGAAAACAGAAGAATCAATACTCGTGGAAAGGTTTCGAAGCAATTCCCCGTGCTCTGGAGGATCTCAAGGTACATGATAATATTATTTTGGCGTTACACTAGGGAATTTGTGTTGAAAGCATGATATAATATGATTTCTTTTTACAGGAAGAGGGTTTTAGGGAAAATTTTACTGTTTTCGGCTCCTGCAGCTCAGAAAAGGTATAACAGACTCCTAACTTATTCTTCATGCATTCAATTCCAAAGTGAAGTGATGAATTTGGAGACGTACTGGTTTTACATGGTGTTACTTTAGGTTGCTTACATACGAGTACAGTGATCTTAGTAGGTTGCGGGATGCACCAAGTTCTAAGTTAATCCCAGAAAAAAGAAGATTCTTGTCATAGATCTAGCACCGGACTTGGATGAGGTGGTGCTAGTGATGTTTCAACTTTGGTATTCAGTTTAGTTGGCAGTCTTTTAGATTTTGGATTTACTGGATAACTACTTATCTTATTGGCAGTAGAATCATTTCGCATTACGGCTAGGGCTACAAATTCCGCTATTTGAATTTTAATGGATCTTTAAACTAATTTGATGGTATGTTTCAAAAATGATATATGGATCCACTTTATACCTTTTATTACTTGAAAATGAACCTTGCAGTTCATCTTTTTCGTGCAATAAGCAAAACAGCTGTATAATCAATGTTTTCATATTCTTTTCTCGCTAAGTTCTTCTCTACAACACACCAATTTTACGAAGAATCTGTAGGTCAGTTCTGGTTACTTAAGTTCTTCTAATGTTTTAAACTAGGTTGCCAATGAGAATGAAAATGAAGAATCTTCTAGTTCAAGAACTGACGGGCAAGATAATTCTTCAGCAACATCAAAATCTGGTAATTAACCTCTTGCTCTGTTGTGTCATTTGATTCTCAAAGTAATTTCTGAGCCACATCATTCTCTTTGTGGTTAACAACTGTATTATTCCAGCTTCATCTGATATCTGAACAGCCAAAGCTTTTACCCATTTTGAGTGCTCACATAAACCTAATTGATGGTGGTGTTTGTTTATGCAGAGAACAAAAGAGAGAAATCACTATGGCTTCTCACACAGAATTTTGTCAAGCTTTTCCTTTGTACAGATGTCAGTGCAATTTTTTTTTATTATTTATTTATTTATTTTTGTGAAGTAGTTCTACTGTTTTGGACTGGTTTATGGTTTTTCTTGTCCTTCCTTTTCTTTTTTTGGTGAAATATGTTATTACTTCTCTACAGGTAGAAATGATCACACTTGATAATGCTGCAATGTCATTGCTAGGCAATGCTCACAATTCGACAGCTATGCGAAGTATGATCTCGAATTATCACTGTTTTGCTAAATATAGATAAGAGTGAACGAGAATGACTGACTCTTTCACCACATTATTCTGCAGCAAAAGTTAGAAGATTGTATGATATAGCAAATGTTTTTTCTTCTATGAATCTGATTGAGAAGGTATGCATTATACCATCAAAACCACTTCTTAATGGAACAGAAAAGAAAGCCTGGACAAAAATGTCATGTATGGTTTCCCTTGATTAATTCTAAACTTTCAACATTGGTTGCTTGATTTGCAGACACATCACCCAGATAGCAGGAAACCAGCCTTTAGGTGGTTGGGCTGGACAGGAAACAATGGATCCGTGAGTTTGGATAAGAAAGAGCCAAGGAAAAGGACTTTTGGTACTGAGATTACAAACTACATTACAAAGCGAAACAAAGTGGATTCTTTGATTGATTGGGACTCAAATCCAAAGAAGGAAAATGTTCCAGTGATTATTAGATGCAACAGTTTGGAAAATGATTGCAATGAGAACAAATTGAAGCTGCATACAAAACACAGCTCGAAGAGTTTTGAATTTGGCCCTTTTACTCCTGTAGATACTTCTATAACAAGTGATTCTGGAAAAAAAATCGCGAGTCGTATTCAGGACATGGAGAGCCTCACTTCTACTTATTATCCTCAATATCATAATCGAGGTATCATTCTAGATTTCATTACAAAACTTCTTTTCCACTTTCCAGGTTATGCCTAGTTAATTAGGAATGCCAACTTCAGTAACATTTTGTGAAAGTTGGTTAACTAATAGTTCGCATACCTTGTTCCCATTTCTCGGTTAGCTGCATTGTTTTTTTCATGCCTTATTATGCCTCATAATACTTGTGTTAATTTAAGACCATTTTTGCAGGAAATCATTCTAAACCTTAAGCAATCTTGTCTCATCGTCTCCCCATTAGAAATTGTCTCTTTCCTACAGGACCACACATTTTCCCAAAAATCAATTTATCTGATTTTTTTAATAATATATCAGTACATTGTTTGTGCAAAGACAGTGCTATGCACACTAGAATCCTACTAATCTGTTTTGCCTAGAAATTGCAAACCTCTCTTGTTTTATTTCAGCTTTTAACAAACCAATTTTGGTTTTTGGAGATATTCTCTGTTGCCTCTGATATGTGTAAACACTAACATTGATGTCATTTAAACATTCATACATACTGCCTAAGACTATTGCACCAAACTAATATAGAATTTATTTTGTCAATGATTCGGCAGCTCTTAGCGATCTTTTTGGCCATTATATGGAAGCTTGGAAATCGTGGTATGTTGAAGTTGCTGGGAAAGAGAAGACAACGAAAGGATCCTGATGCCCTTATCCATGGTTTTTACTCCAGATGACCTTGTGCACAAAATCAAAACGTCAGTACATCTTCTTTTGTTTTCATTTTTTTTTCCGATTCTTTAGTTATAGAGGTTTTTAGGGCTTTTTTTGTTGGATGCATTATCTTGATGCACCAACTGGATTAGGTAGTCTTCCATATTAACCCTCTGATTATGAATTTGGAAACAAGAACGTGAAATAAATTCTTATATGAGAAGGGTGATTGGCTGACTTGTTTCCATACATAACTACACGTTATAAGAAAATTATCATCATTTCTTTCCGTCTGTGTGTTCCTGTAAAATTTCCAGGCAATTCCCAGCAAGCAATAATTATTTCATTGAGACTCTACCCATGCAGTTTTAGTTTGTCAATAGATTTATATATCTAGAACCCTAACAGGGACTAATATAATGCTTCAGAGTTCAGACATTTGTCAGGTTCAATCAAACCTCACATTTTTCTGCAAAAGGAACTATCCTTTTGATGCAGAGAGAGAGTATCATCAGAATTCTCCAAATTGGAACCCAATTATAGGCTGAAATAAATGCAGGAGTCCCATCAACTGTGGACCTAATCTCCATGGTTAACCTGTGAAGGTCAGTTCTAAGTCTATAACACCACTAGTGTCTAGATTCTGTTTCTTATCCTGATTGATTCTCCTAGTATAAAAGACCAAAACTGTATTTTGAGTTCCCCAATTTCAGGGTCCTACCAAGCCTGCAATATATATATATATATATATACACACACACAGAGCATTGTTATCAGAGATGTTGATGTTTTTAATCTGGATTTTGACAATCAAAATTTTTTTATAAGGTTCAGCTTTTTTGACCTATAATTTTCTTTTTTATATACATTAAGTCTTGCAAATTCAGCCCGCAAACAACCAAGTAGGGCGGGCACAGTTCAGTCAAATTGAATTGAATCAATTGGTTTGTTTTTAAAATAATTAGGTTTGGTTTAGATTTCTATAGAAAAAATTGAAATAAAAAATTCAGTTCAGTTCCTAAAATTTTAAAAAACCTAAATACTTTTTAAAAAGAATAAATTGAATCAAAGCATTTTGATTTGATTCTATATGGAAATTTTATTTTGATCTCCTTGTTTCAAATTTTTTCATTTATTTAGTTTAGGTTAATTCAATTTAGCTTGGATTAAAGCATCTAGAAATTTATATTTGGTAAGTCTTAATGGAATATAATATAATATAATTCTAAATATTTATAGTATAATTTTATATTGAGAATGTCTTTAATTAAATTAGATTACGTTCTATTATGATTTAGGAAATATAGTTTAAGAGATATCTATAGTTCTGTCAAGGTATTAAACATTAGTTTTCTTGAAAAAATAAATAAATAAAAGAGATGTTTATACTATTGAGGTACGGTAGGAATTAAGGATGAAATAAAAAATAAAAATCAGAATTTATGTGGCGATACTATATTTGGACCCACATACATTCACTGTTTGGTAGTTGGTCCACTTCAGATTCCTTCTATGAAAACGTACCCACCATTGATAACTGTTTTTCTTTTTCTATTATCCTTTTTGCTTATTTTATTTTTTGATTATTATGCCTAAAGCAACCTTGTTGGTCGCTGTTTTTTAATTTTCAGTTTTTCTTTTTTTATCTAGTTTTCATTCCATTTGTTTTTCTCCCTCAGATTTTTTAAAATAATGTTATACATAATTATCTATCAAGTTAAAAAGATTTAAGGATTATTATTATTTAATTTTTTTAATTGTACCTTTATCTCTACCGAACACAATAGTTGTTTTATATAATTTTTTAAAATTTATTAACATTTTTCAGGTTTGACTAAATTAATAATATTAATTTTGCATTTAAGTATCAACAATGAGTTATTTGATAACAATAATTATTAGTTATGTGGAATTCGCATTATGTGGAAGCCAAGTGCAAATCTGCATTATATAAAAATTAAGTATAAACCTCTGAAATTACTAAATATGAAGAGGACAATAATTATTTAGTACGGTTATAAGAAGATAAGGTGTAATGATAATAATTATAAAAAAATAAATTATTTTATATTTTTAAATAATGTATTTATTATGATAATATTTATTAGTTACATCTCATCAAGATAACGTATTAAATTAAATTAAAATTTAATTAAAATATAAATAATCAAGCCATAAAATAGGAAATATTTAATTTATACTAGTAGTTAGGTTGCACGGACACATGACATGAGATACGAAATCGTACGAAATATATGATAATAAATAAATAATCATTTATAATAAATAAAAAATAAAAAAAATTAATTTTTTATTTTAATATAATTAGTTTAAATTTAAATTTAAATTAAAATATATATAACTCAAACTATAAAATAAAAAATAATTAATTTCTTATTTTAATGATTACCTTGATGTATGGGGTACTCTTATATATCAGAAGTTAGGTTCTAAAGACACAAAATACAGGAACGTACGATATATGATAATAAATAAATAATAATTTATAATAAATAATAAACAAAAAATTAAAAAAAAAACTAATTTCTTATTTTAATATAATTAGTTAAATTCTCAAAATTATTATCACTGTTGAAAATTTTATATCTATCTATATCTACTATATATAATATAGAAAAGCAAGTAGTTTGCTTTATATGAAAGCCAAATGTAATTAGCACAGTTTGCTACTTGACATTATTTTAGATTATAGAATGACGAATATTAGAATTCACACAATTTAACACAATCGTACGAATTGTAAAAAGATCGGTTATTTTATATTTTCAGATAATCTCTCTGATCAAAATAATATATATATATATATATATATATATATATAAAAGATTATCTCCATCATTTAATTTAATATATTAATATAAATTTATTTCTTTTTATAAAACAATTAATAAGTAATCGACATGCTTAAAAAGAGCGTGAATAAATAATATATTACTATTAAATAAAAAATATATAAACAATCTAAAAATATAAATTAAAACGTACAGGATATGATAATTTTTTAAAAAATATGACATTCACATGCTTAGGATACACTACAATAAATAAATAATATATTAATATTTCAAATAAATAAACAACAATTTATAATAAATTATAAACATAAAAAAAATTTCTTATATCAATGACACAAAAAATATTTAAAAATACTTCATTTTTTATTGGTAATAAAAAAATCTCGGTTGATTAGCTTGGTGTATAGAGTAGTCTCATATATCAAGAGCTGAGTTACAAGGAAACAAGACACGAGATATGGAACATACGGGATACGATAATTTTTAAAAAATGTAGGACATTCATTTGCTTACAATACACTAAAATAAATAAGTAATACATTAATATTTCAAATAAATAAACAATCATTTATAATAAACATAAAATAAAAAACAGTAAATTTCTTATTTCAGTGACACAAGCAAATTAAAAAATAAACACTTTATTTTGTTGGTAATAAGAAAAATCTTAATTGATTAGTTTGGTGCATGGAGTTGTTTCATATACCAGGAGTTAAGTTACACAAATACACAATACGAGATATAAGAACGTACGAAATATGATAATTTTTAAAAAATGTAGCACATCCACATGCTTAGGACACAATACACTAAATAAGCAATATATTAATATTCAAATAAATACACAATCATTTATAACAAATTATAAACCCAAAATAAAAATAAAACTTAATTTCTTATTTCAATGGCACAAAAATAAATTAAAAAAACACTTCCTTTTTTATTGATAATAAAAAAACCTTGGTTGATTAGCTTAGTGTATAGAGTAGTTTCATATACTAGGAGCTATGTTGCATGAAAACGGGATACGATAATTTTTTGAAAATGTAGGACATCCACACGCTTAAAGCATAGTATATTAAATAAGCAATACATTAATATTTCAAATAAATAAACAATCATTTATAATAAATCATAAATAAAAAATAAAAAATACTTAATTTCTTATTTCAATCACAAAAAAGCAAATTAAAAAAACACTTTATTTTATTGGTAATAAAAAAAAAATCTTGGTTGATTAGCTTGGTGCAAGGAGTAGTCTCATATACCAAGAATTAGGTTGCACAGACATAGGACACGAGATACGGGAATATACGAATATGACAATTTTTAAAAAAGGTAGGACATTCACATGCTTAGGACATAGTACACTAATAAGTAATACATTAATATTTCAAATAAATAAACAATCATTTATAATAAATCATAATATAAAATAAAACAATACTTAATTTCTTATTTCAATGACACAAAAGTACATTAAAAAAATATTTTATTTTTATCGGTAATAAAAAAAAACCTTGGTTGATTAGTTTGTTGCAAGAAGTAGTCTCATATATCATGAGCTAGGTTGCACGGACACGGGATATGAAATATGAAAACGTACGGATACAATAATTTTTAAAAAGTAGGACATCTATATGCTTAGGACACACTACATTAAATGAGCAATACATTAATATTTCAAATAAATAAACAATCATTTATAATAAATCATCAACATAAAATAAAAAAATACTTAATTTCTTATTTCAATTGTTAAATTATCAAAATTATTATCACTGTTGAAAAATATATTAATGTGTGTATGCATTTTTTATGTAGGTCATACGTTGCTATTGCATACCTTATGAAAAACTTCGCATGATACTTAAAAAGACATATCTTAGCATCGCAACTTTTCAATATATTTCAATAAGATACAATTTATCATTTTATTATATAATTTTACTATTTTTGAATGATTTTATAAAATACTTCATCTTTTAATATCACACTGCGCATCGTGCGATTATAAGAGAAAAAAATAATTATATTTTACAGATAATATCATATAGGAGGAAAAAAACTAAAATAATATTAATGATTTTTTTAATATATTTCAATAAGATACAATTTATCATTTTATTATATAATTTTACTATTTTTGAATGATTTTATAAAATACTTCATCTTTTAATATTACACTGCGCATCGTGTCGATTATAAGAGAAAAAAATAATTATATTTTACAGATAATATCATATAGGGGGGAAAAAACTAAAATAATATTAATGATTGTTTATTTCGTATCAACCATTTAATTTTCATGCTGTGTTTATGTCCAAATTATAAAAAATTATTTTATCCTTAAATATTGCTTTGCGCATCGCGCGGGTTCTAACACTAGTACAATTAATAATTAGTAACAAATTATTTTTATCCAATAAAATAATTTTAAAAAAATTGTAATATGCACATATATATATATGCCTATTAAGCTGTGGATTCAAACTTGATTAACAAAAAAAGAGATAAAAAAACTAATATTAAAACCAAAACGTTTTGGTTGAAATAGTAAGCGACTTCAATCCCTGTAAGGATGAGAATGCAAATCCAATCCCTGGGAGTGAGACAGAGGATAATAACTCCCGTTTATACCAAAAAAAAGAAAAACGTAACATTAATAATTTAACAATTATCTATAAGCATATAATAGTTAATTAATTATTGGATAGAATTCAAATAAAATTTGATTAAAAATGAAGTAATTAGTTTCAAAATTTATAAAAAAAATAAGAAATAAAATATTACGTTAATGTATTACATATTTTTTAATTTAAAATTTACTTGGCCATAACTAAAAATATTTTAGAAAATATCATTATTTTCCGATTCCGACATTTATATAAAAATAGATAGATAATAGGATAAAATTAGGAAAGAAAAAACAGAAAAGCTAGTCTGTTTGCAAGTAATTATGTTATTTATTTAATTAATTGCAAATATTTGGATTTCAGAATCATAATAAAGAAATATATTTTTCTCAAACAATCATCAAAATCGATTGGTTTAACAAGCAAACATACTCTCAATTTTGTGATTGGTTATAATTACATCATATTCTCAAATTTCTACCTTAAAAATATAAGCTAGATATCAGTTTTCTTTATTTATTTTTTATTTTTTTGAAATCAAGTTAGATATTAGTTAACTGATAGAAATTGGAAAAAAAAAATATAATTAGAACAATACGTAAAACTTATGTTCTGTGTACACTTTAACATTATTAGCTATATCTTATAATTGATAAATTGCAATTCAACATGATGCAAAGTTTATAATATTTTTACACTTTAAAATAATTAATCAATTTATAATTTTTTAATCCCTCATTAAAAATTAATATATGTCACCATAATTATATTTAACCATTACATTATAAATTTTTAGAAATTAATTTATATTGCATTGTACTACATTAATTTTGAAACATCAAAAGTACTAATACTTTATTTGACAATATTTAATTTCTATATTTAAATTAAATTCAGTTATATTTGATTATTGTTTAATTTTGCAGTAGCCTTGGCCTTCTATTCTTTCTTTTGATTCAATTACTATCTCTTTCGATTTTAATCCCTTATTCACTTTTAATAAAAACAGATTTGTTTTTCTTACAACATATTTTGTTTTTTCTCTGTTTTTGTTATTGTTGCTCCATCTTCTTATTGTTGGGATTATGACTTATCCCGAGTGGGGCCCGTAAAAATACCGGTGGTAAAAGTAAAATAAAATTACTATTACCACATATACCTCCAATAATTAAATATTGAATATTGACGATCGAATCCACCAGAAATAATAATCACGGAAAAAAAATTAAATAATTATCGTAAATGCCAGAAAAAATAAGAACGAAACACGTTTTTGTGGCAGTCAAAGGGGACGGTGCCAAACAAAAGAAAAAAAAAAAAAGGAAAGAAAGAAAAAAAGGGAAAAGTGGACGCGTGATTAACGCGTCCACTGCGCTCCCTTCTCCTATAAAAGGGAGAAGGATTTTCATTTCAAGATGTACAAAAACAAAAACATAAAAACAAAGAAAAATTTTAGGAAAAGGGTTCCTAAAATTGGGAAAGAGAGAAAATAGTGAGGATTGTAATTTTTGGAGTGTTTTTTATTAAACACTTAGGGTGCCACTATTTTTGTAATCTCTTTTGTACCTACTATTTTTTTAGTAGAAGAATTATTCGGAGTTTTTGTCCCGTGGACGTAGCCCATAACAGTTGAAGGGTGAACCACGTAATTCTCGGTGTTCTTATTTTTTTTGGCATTTACGGTAATTATTTAATTTTTTTTTACCGTGATTATTATTTCTGGTGGATTCGATCGTCAATATTCAATATTTAATTATTGGAGATATATGTGGTAATAGTAATTTTATTTTACTTTTACCACCGGTATTTTTGCGGGCCCCACTCGGGATAAGTTATAATCCCAACAACTGGTATCAGAGCCTTTGGTTGGTAAATTCTGTCAAAATTACTGTTCACGTGAATAGTGAATTTCGTGAATAGTGAATTTTTTTGTCAGATTCAGAATTCAACATGGCTAACGACGGGGCAATGATCAAATTGATGGATTCGAATTATTCAATGTGGAAATCTAGAATGGAGGACTACTTCAATTGCAAAGATCTGTATGATCCAATTGAAGGTGACAGTGCAAAGCCGGAAGATATGAAAGAAAGGCAGTGGGAGAAATTAAAAAAGCAGACATTGGGTACAATACGCCAATTGATAGATGCTAGCCTGTACAACCATGTGAGAAATGAAAAAGATCCCCAAGTTCTCTGGAAGAAATTGGAGAATATGTACGAGGCTACGAATGCTCAAGGAAAAGTTTTCATGATGCGTAAAGTCATGAACTTGAAGCTGTCAGAGGGACGATCAATTACGCAACACCTAAACGATTTTGAAGGACTCATAACTGAGTTAGCAGTTAGCGGTATGTCCTTAGAAGATGAGATGCAAGCGTGCCTACTGTTGGGATCTCTACCGGATAGCTGGGATACTCTTGTGGTATCATTGAGTAACTTAGCTCCAAATGGTGTGGTAACAATGTCTATGGTAAAGAATAGACTACTTAATGAAGAACTAAGAAGAAGAGATGTTGCCAGTACCAGTTCACAAGCCCTTGTCACAGAGAATAGGGGCCGGAGCAAGAGTAGAGGTCCAAGGCATGTAAAGTCAGGTGGTAGATCCAAGTCCAGAGAGATGAGAAAATGTTACCATTGCGGTAAAGAGGGTTATCTCAAAAGAAATTGTCGTTTACTCAAACAGGATAATGCAGACCGAAGACAGGAGAATGACAGAAATACATCTGCAACAGTCTCAGGAGAAGATGGTGAGGTGACTTTAGTCACTCATGATGTAGATTGTTGTCATGTTAGAGATGCAGATACTGAGTGGATAGTAGACTCCGGTGCTTCATACCACTGTGTTCCAAAAAGGGAATACTTTTCCACTTATAAAGCAGGAGACTTTGGCACTATTAAAATGGGAAATAATAGTGTCTCGCAAGTGGTGGGAATTGGTGATATCTGCATAAAGACAAGTGTCGGGTGCACATTAACACGTAAAAATGTGCGACATATTCCCGACCTTTGGTTGAACCTGTTGTCTGTGAGTGTACTGGACAAGGAAGGCTATCACCATCATACAGGTGGCGGTAATTGGAAACTCACCAAAAGGTCTTTGGTGGTGGCGAGAGGAAAATTATGTTGCTTGCTATATAAGACGCACGCAACAATATGTGCGGGTCAACTAAATACAGTTGAAGATGATGCTTCACCAAATTTGTGGCATAGGCGGCTGGCACACGTTAGTGAGAAATGGTTGAATATGTTGGCTAAGAAGTCCCTCATACCATTAGCCAAAGGTAAAATAAACCCTTGTGATTATTGTTTATTTAGGAAGCAACATCGGGTCTCATTTTTGAAAAGCTCTAGAAGGAGAGACAACAAGTTGGAGTTGGTACACTCTGACGTATGTGGTCCCATGGAGGTAGAATCACTTGGAGGAAATAGGTATTTTCTTTCCTTCATTGATGATTTCTCGCGGAAAACATGGATATATTTGTTGCGCACAAAAGACCAAGTATTCAAGCACTTTCAGCAATTTCATGCTATGGTGGAAAGGGAGACTAGAGTGGCCTTGAAGTGTTTGCGCACGGATAATGGTGGTGAGTATATTTCTAAGGAGTTTAGAGATTATTGCAGTCAGCACGGTATCAGGCATGAAAAGACAGTTCCTGGTACGCCTCAACACAACGGCGTTGCTGAACGGATGAATCGCACCATTATTGAGAGAGTCAGATCCATGCTCAAAATGGCCAACTTACCTAAGCCATTTTGGGGAGAAGCTGTCAATACTGCTGTCTACCTAATCAACTGACTACCTTCAGCACCATTGGATTTTGATATCCCGGAGAAGGTCTGGACAGGTAGAAATATTTCATACTCTCACCTGAGGGTATTTGGCTTCAAGGCATTTATGCATGTTCCAAAGGAGCAGAGATTAAAGCTTGATGACAAGTCAATTCCTTGCACTTTTGTTTGTTATGGAGACGAAGAGTTTGGCTATAGGTTATGGGACCCAGTGAAAAAGAAAGTTGTCAGGAGCTGAGACGTAGTATTCCACGAGAATGAGATCGTGGTAGATACAACTTGTGAAGAATCCACAAGTGATGGTGTTATTGACATTACACCAGGAAGCATTCCTACAGATGATGCCACAGGAGGAGGAATGCCAGAATCAGAACGAGAAGAATAAGAGCCAGTCATAGGGGATGAAGAGACAATTGTAGATGATAACAGTGATACAGAGGGTGTTGAGCTGGGGGAGCCAGAGAACCCCATTACACCATAAGGAGTTGAACCTCAGTTAAGAAGGTCAACCAGAGAATGTCAACCATCTGCAAGGTACCGTAGTTCTGATTACATTTTAATTTCTGATGAGGGGGAGCCAGAGAGCTTCCAAGATGTGCAATCTTGCAAAGATAGAGATTGCTGGAGAAAGGCCATGCAAGAAGAGATGAATTCTTTGAAAAAGAATGACACGTATGAGCCGGTGAAACTTCCAAAAGGGAAGAGAACACTCAAGAACAAATGGGTGTACAAACTGAAGAAAGATGATGGCAACCTAGTGAGATACAAAGCTCGATTGGTCGTCAAAGGCTTTACTCAAAAGAAAGGTATTGACTTTGATGAGATTTTTTCACCAGTTGTGAAAATGAGTTCTATTCGAGTTGTGCTAGGTCTAGTAGCCAATTTGAATCTTGAGTTAGAGCAGCTTGATGTAAAGACCGCATTCTTGCACGGGGATCTAGAGGAAGAAATCTATATGGAACAACCAGAAGGTTTCAAGGTCAAGGGAAAAGAGGACATGGTTTGTCGCTTGAAGAAGAGCTTGTACGGGTTGAAACAAGCACCGCGACAGTGGTATAAAAGTTTTGATTCTTTCATGGTGAATCAAGGATACAAAAGGACAGATGCAGATCCTTGTGTATATGTTCAGAAATTCTCTGATGGTAAATTTATCATCCTTCTCTTATATGTTGATGATATGCTAATCGTTGGACCAGATGCACATATGATTAGCAAGTTGAAGAGTGATTTGTCAAAAGCATTTGACATGAAGGATTTGGGATCGGCAAGGCGAATTCTCAGAATGGAGATTATTCGAGACAGAAAATCCTGGAGGTTATGGTTATCGCAGGAAAAATATATTGAACGAGTTCTAGAGAGGTTCAATATGAAGAATGCTAAACCAGTTAGCACTCCGCTTGCCGCTCACTTCAAGTTGAGTAAGAAGTCCTACCCATCAACAGAGAAAGAAAAAGGAGATATGTCAAATGTTCCATATTCTTCAGCGGTTGAAAGTTTAATGTACGCAATGGCGTGTACAAGACTAGATATCGCTCATGCAGTTGGCGTTGTGAGTCGATTTCTGTCAAATCCCCAGAAGACATATTGGGAAGCAGTAAAGTGGATTTTCAGATACCTGAGAGGAACTTCAAAGTTATGTTTAACTTTTGGAGGTGAAAAGGCTGCACTAGTTGGTTACACAGATGCAGACATGGCTGGTGACCTTGATGAAAAAAAATCTACATCAGGATACCTATTTACATTATCAGGGAGAGCTATTTCATGGCAGTCAAGATTGCAGAAATGTGTTTCATTATCAACGACTGAAGCAGAGTATGTTGCAGCAACGGAAGCAGGAAAGGAAATGCTTTGGTTAAAGAGATTCTTTCAAGAATTGGGTGTGCAGCAGGAAGAATATATAGTTTATTGTGATAGTCAAAGTGCATTAGACTTGAGCAAAAATACTATGTATCATGCACGGACGAAGCACATTGATGTAAGATATCATTGGCTCAGACTTGCCATTGAAGAGAAGCAGTTCCAGATGCGAAAAATCCACAATGACAGAAATGCTGCAGATATATTGACAAAGGTCGTTCCGAAGGAGAAGTTCGAACTATGTATCAAAGCAACAAGGATGGAGAGTCCCACCATGTAGTCGGGAGGGAGAGAATTATTGTGGGGTCCCGCCAACATGTGGGACCCACAGACATTTGAAAAGAAAAAAAAAAGAAAAAAGAGATTCAAATGTGTGGGACCCACACACGTTTGAATGAAGAAAAAAAAAAAGAAAAAAAAAGAATGAAACACGTTTTTGTGGCAGTCAAAGGGGACGGTGCCAAACAAAAGAAAAAAAAAAAGGAAAGAAAGAAAAAAAGGGAAAAGTGGACGCGTGATTAACGCGTCCACTACGCTCCCTTCTCCTATAAAAGGGAGAAGGATTTTCATTTCAAGATGTACAAAAACAAAAACATAAAAACAAAGAAAAATTTTAGGAAAAGAGTTCCTAAAATTGGGAAAGAGAGAAAATAGTGAGGATTGTAATTTTTGGGGTGTTTTTTATTAAACACTTAGGGTGCCACTATTTTTGTAATCTCTTTTGTACCTACTATTTTTTTAGTAGAAGAATTATTCAGAGTTTTTGTCCCGTGGACGTAGCCCATAACAGTTGAAGGGTGAACCACGTAATTCTCGGTGTTTTATTTTTTCTGGCATTTACGGTAATTATTTAATTTTTTTTTACCGTGATTATTATTTCTGGTGGATTCGATCGTTAATATTCAATATTTAATTATTGGAAGTATATGTGGTAATAGTAATTTTATTTTACTTTTACCACCGGTATTTTTGCGGGCCCCACTCGGGATAAGTTACAATCCCAACACTTATTTGGCGTTTTTTGTCCCTTCTTTGTGAAGATCCTTCTTTGCGAGAATTTATTACTAAATAAAAGTATAATATTTGATTTTATTTGATTGGAGACATTAAACCTTGATTTGTTGAGGATTTTCGATCAATGGAACTCGGTGATACGGTATGTTCCTCCATTGATATTATTGCCGTATAATGGCAAGAACACTCATTTGTATATATTATATGTTGCAAATTCTTGGAAAAGTAATTCTAGATATAGAAAATTTAGAGGAATTATTATTTTGTCATCCAAATAATATGAAGATTTATATCTTTTAGTTAAAATCATCTTCAAGCGCAATGATATAATATTATTTCTTTTATTTTTAGTTTTGTTATTCATAAGAATATAAACAAATTCTTTTGATTTGTTAAAAAATTAAAGCTCTATGTATGATATAGTATTTATAATATTTGATATTATTATTAATAAATTATATTTCTCAAAACGTAGTAATTCTTCTTAATAAGGATTTGATTTCTATATATAAATTAAATTTCATTATGTTTAATTATTTATTTATTTTTGCAAGAAGTTAATTACGTTAGAAGTGTCAATTTGCCTATGAATAATTTAATTTCTATATCCGATTGAAAATTTAATACTATATGCTATTGTAGTGAATGCTATTGGATATTTAATATAATAAATGATATTTTTTAAAAAATTATTGAGTTTTATTGCTTTGCCAATTTTCCATTTCTTTCCAAGAAAGGCGGCTAGAAAAAAAAAATTACAAATTGACAAAATGAAAAAATAATTTACAATTAATTTCAGTGATTTACCTACGAAAACCAAGTTGTCATCAAACGTGACTACACGTGTCTGCTTATTATAAAATTGATAATTAATTCCACTAATCAATTTTTAAAGGACTAATTAAAAATTAAAACTTGCTTAAATTTACTGTTTCGCCTACGAACCAAGTTTCCATTTTGCTTGCAATGTTCTTACTGGCTTTGCTTTCCTTTTAAGCCATTTGACATTCAACTCCCTTTTGTTCACGTGTCCTTTTTTTTTTTTTTGGCCCTTGGTAATTTTACAATACTGGTATAATTATAAGAATATTATTAATAATATTATTAATAATTTATGTTTGCTTATTGGATTTTAAAATTTAAAAATTCATCGAAGCGGATCAATTTTTATTTCCTGTGGAGAACTCAATATATTATAAAAATCAAATTAGTGAAGCATATTTTAAAATTTTCAATCCATCAATTGAGTTTAGACTTGAAAATTTTAAATTTTAAAAATTTTTTACTTATTTGAACCGTGATATTTTTCTAATTGAATCATTAAACAAATCATTGAGAGTTAAAAAATTGAATCCGTGATTATTATATTAGCTTTAGATTTAATTTTGTTCCAATTAACTTAAATTTAATGAATTAAATAATTAATATGCGCACGCTATAAAATGAAGGGAACATGCTTTAACAAAATAAATTAAAGATTAAGTAACTATTTAATACGATAGGTTTGGTCAATAATAATAATTATTTAATGCTAATTAATTCTTCATCTGTAACCTATTGAGCTATTTAATTATTTTATAAAAAGTATCATTTTAAAGAATAATTATACGGTGAAACAGTGACATCAAATCATCACCATGAGTTGAAATGATAATTTAATAAAAGTAATAAATATTAAATATGAAACATATGGATTAAAATTAAAAAAGAAGATAGAGAGTGATTAAAAGATCAAAGTATTTTAATTTTTACTGGATTGCTTGTTATAATTTAATTCTTACAATCTACTATTGAATTACTATTAATACTATGACTAACCCTACAAATAATATTTTTTTGAATAAAAGACTAAATAGTTTGATGAATTCAAATTTCAGAGACTAATCAATCTATTTATTAATTAATAGACGCAAAATTATAATAAAATTTGAAAAATCAAATATTTGATTCCCTAAATTTAATTATAAATTATTAATTAATGTTAGAATTCTACCCTTAAAAAAATGGTCAATTAAAACAGCACCCCGCAATCCTTCACCCGTTGTTCAAAAATTTTTATTAGCTCAGCTGAAAATTAACGTGTGGTAGTTGGCGGCAAAACCGAACCAACCGGTCATCGGTTTTCACCTTGCTGTACAATGGTAAACTGGTAATAACAGTATTCTCCACGTCCATTTTCTCAACTAATCCCATCTTATAAATTATTAATCATATAATTTCTGGTCTAAGAAAATCGTAAGGTTCCTCCACGTCGACAAACGCAGACGCAGAGAGATAGAGAGAGACACCCAGAGAGAGCTCGAGTCTCTTACATGGCGGCCACAGCTCGAGCTTTCATTCTCTCTCGTATATCTGATTTATCCTACAAACCTCAGCCGAAACCTCCGCCACCAGCTCTCTTGTCCCGCCACAACTTCTTTCAACGCCGTTCCTCTTCTTTTTCCTCCTCCGCAGTCGCCACCGTTAGTTGTCTCAGTAGCGGCGGAGAAGTTTCCGATGACTTCGTTTCAACTCGTAAGTCTAATTTTGACCGTGGTTTCTCTGTAATCGCTAATATGCTTAAACGAATCGAGCCTCTCGATACTTCCGTTATCTCCAAAGGAGTTTCTGATTCTGCTAAGGATTCGATGAAGCAGACTATCTCAACAATGCTAGGATTGCTTCCATCTGATCAATTCTCTGTTAATATTAGGGTTTCGAAGCATCCTCTCGATCGTCTACTCATTTCCGCGATTATTACGGGGTAAATTATTCGTTACTTTTAAATTATGGAGTTTGATTGGTGGATTTGATTAGATTTTTTGATTGGATATTGGTGTGATTTTAGGTACACGTTGTGGAATGCTGAGTATAGAATATCGCTAATGAGGAATTTGGATATCTCTGTGGAGACTTCGAAGAAATCGAATTGCCAAAAAGAGAAAGAGGAATTAAGAGAGGTGAGTGAAGATAACGAGAGCGGAGTTGGTGAGATTGGCATCCAAGATTTAGAGATTAGTCCTCAGGTTTTTGGTGATCTGTCACCGGAGGCTTTAAGTTACATTCAAAAGTTGCAGTCAGAGTTATCTAGTATGGAGCGGGTGAGATTTTTTTTTTTTCTTTGTTGATAATTATTAAGTTTTTTATATTGATAAGGTGCAGGATATATAATCAGAGAGATATGTTATTATTGTTGATATTGATAACTTGTTTACAACTTAAAATTACTGGCTTGGCATTAGTCCTAAATTCCTCAGTTTACGATGATCATTTTCTTATATGTTTTAGAATGATTAAAGTATTATTTAATTATGAAATTCGGTGGGGTTTCATAATATGCGTGCATTTTTACTTGGTTTTTTGAAGTTGATTTCTCTGTACTTGGTACTTATTAGATATATAAATTTAGAAGCTTTCTATATTTAGTTTCGTCTTCTAATTTTAGTGATTGAAAGCAGTGTTATCAGAATCTTATGATTTATGATTTGAATCGTATGTTTCAATTCAATTTTTATGCTAAACAATTCGAATCTTATGGATGAATCAAAATTGGACGTGAATCTTACGATTCATGCAATTCGAATCTTACGATTCGAGTCGATTCTCATTTCCAATGATTTTTTTACCCAACAAAACAAGTGGAAAAAGTCGATATAGAGAAAGAAGAGCATGAAAATATAGTTATATTAGAAGATGAAAATGACGAAGGCTTTAATTTGGAAATGTGATGAATGAATATGGACTTGAATGGGAAATTCAATGGCTTGATATTTTTACTTTGTTTTTATTTTAAAATTTTAACTTCATAGTTTGATATTTTGAATTTGACAACTCCACAATTCATTAGGTCTCTTTCATTTTGTATTTAGTACATGATTTGGAATTGAAATCTATATGGGTTGGAAATCTAATCCATAAATGTATATCTATTTATTGTTAATTAATTTTGAGAAGTCAATACCGAATCTTACGATTCGATTCTCGATTCTAAAAATAAAAATTTCAATTCTCAATTTGACAACTGTGATTGAAGGCATTACCATTGTTTATCAACCAAAAGCGGAATCAGTGGTTGGTTGTTTTCTTTGCATCACGTATCTTTTGTTTTCATTAGAAGTGTAGGGAGAATTGTACATTGATTTTCATGTTGTGGTTTGGTCATAGACTGGTCTAATTTCATATCAACATAAGACTCCTATGCTTCTACTTCAATTGGATTTGAATTTTCTTAGTGTTGTAATGTAGCCATGAAATATACTATGACATTTTTAGTCGATCAGTCAGGTGGACCCTTCAATTACCACCTTTTCTATAATTCAGTTATACTAGTTATGTACAGTGTTTGAAGAAATGCAAAATACATGATATCCAACTTAACTTTGTTCTTCATAATATTGGTGCTTTAGGACAATTAGGACTCGATCTAGCATTAGCTCAAGTTATAGTAACAACTAATAGGTATAAATATGATGCAGCAGTTGTGAAAGAATTGTCTAGAGGTTTAATTAACTTCTTGCTAAAAGTCTAGACATGTAGAATGCTTTATATGCTGGTGCCTATATGCTGTAGTTAGACTCTGTTTGATGAAAGTTGAGAAGATTAGTTGCAGAGGCATCAGCTTGGATGCTTGCCGCTTGTAGAATCTGAAATCTGAATCCAATGTGTTACTATTAAATTTTATGCTTTCTTGATACCTGTAGCTTTGAACAAACATCGATATGTACATGGTACAGGACTTTCCTTGTGTCGATATGGTTTTGATATTTGTTGGTGGCAGTTGATCTTCTGGAGACAGTTCAATTATTTATTTGAAATTGTTCAGATTGAAATGTCTTTATTGTATAGTGCTAATCTGGATTTTTGAATGATAAGGTGCTTGATATTCTGACTTGAGATGATGATATGTTGTGTCAGGAACTCAATGACTGGAAGAAAGAAACCATGCAAATAGAATGTAATAGAGGAAGTAGGAACGATTTGTTAGAGTATCTGCGTTCATTGGATCCTGAAATGGTAATGGCGTCCTCCTTCTTGTCCAAAATTGTACTATCTTATTTGGAAGTTGGAGTTTATATTTAAGTCTGCAATATATTTAAAACGATTTCATTTTGTACTTTGATTTTTCCAATAGGTATCAGAATTATCTCGACCATCATCTGTAGAAGTGGGGGATATTATTCACCAGCTTGTTCAGAACATATTAAGAAGATTTTTCAAAGATGATCCTTCTAATTTCATGGACGATTCAGCTGTTACAAATCCAGAAAGTCACAAAGATGGTGAATTTTGTGACACCATGGGCACTTCTCGTGATTACCTAGCAAAGCTGCTTTTCTGGTTAGTAATTTATGTTTACTCTTCATAAATTGATGGTGAATGCCATAGTTGAATTGGTCATGCAGTCGATTGAAAACTTGTATCCGTGTTTTGCATGCTAATAGATATTAAGTGAGCATGTAATACTTTTTTCTGCATGAAATAATTCTGTAAATATTTAAATCTAAAATTGGTTAAAATTTTATGAAAATAGGTGCTTGCTAGGAATGTATTTTTATTGTAAGTTCATAATCATGTCTGCCGAAACTAACTAAATTCTTTTGTTAACATATATACTGAATTTATAATTGGCAGGTGTATGTTACTAGGGCATCACTTGAGAGGGTTGGAGAACAGGTTGCATCTAAGCTGTGTTGTGGGATTGTTGTAAAGAAAAGGAAATGGAGGAGGAGGCATGTACATTCCTTTCTTTTTGTTTATTTTATGTACCTATTGCTTTTCAACTGTAAACAATAGATACACCCCACTTCTTGATTCCTTCTGTTCTCAATCTTCTATGCTGTCTCAAAAGGGCAAAGGCAATATAATGTCCATTTCATCCTTCTGAATAATATATATAGTCTCAAACTAGCAACCTTTACATTTTGCTGTACTTACTGAAAGTTATATGAGCCTACCTACGCCATCAGTGATGAAGCTATAGCTTCAAAAACCACCTTGTTCCTGTGCAGAAGCTTGCTTTGCACGACTCATTTTTATGCACCGTCACCAATTAAATTGCAAGGCTTGCATCTAGGCTTGACGTGGCTTTTTATTTTATTTTATTTCATTTTATTTTATTTTCGTGGCTGCTACTTACCTGTAAGTTTTGTTTCACGTTTTAAATTTGAATTTGCAGTAGTCATTTTTAAAATTTAATAAACATACAGGTGGTGATGTCTTTTTGTGTTCAGTTTGTAAAATGTTTTATCCATCCCCTAAAATTTGTATGGGAGGGTGGAAATTGATAAAATGAATAATTGACAAGTAATTTATATTATTTTGAATTTCGTCGACCAACAATTCAATAATATTGCTTGTGATGTGATATGAATGGTGCCATGTATATATAAAAATTTAAATAACAAAAAATATAAATAAAGTAAATAAAATATTCTTTCGTAATAATAATGACAATGAATATGTTCCAATTGCTAATGAGAATTTAGTTTAAGCATTTGTTCAATTGGAAGGATATATTGGTTGAATACGATGTCTAAAGGTTTGGTAAAATATGGATATTGTTTGATATTTTTAAAAGTTATTAAGATAATATAATATTTTACTTGATTGATAGAATAAGTAGATTAAAATAAGTGGTATTTTGGAAGTTTGCAGTACTCGAGCGATCGGATTCGTGGATACTATGGTTATAGACAAAAAAAAAAAAAAGCTGTACTCTATACTTTTGATTTTCCTATTTAAAAGTTAAATCAAACACTTATTATCAATGAATTAAAAGCTAACTGCCACTCTAATGTTGAGAACAAAATTCCATAGCAAAAAACTACAAAGAATTGATACAAACGAATTTCAGTATTTATACTCCCTTTCTATACAAAGGAAAACTCTGTCCTCTCACTCTCAGGCACTCAGCCCAAAATATAAAACAGAGGACAAAAAGTTATAAAATAAACAAATAAAAGAATCAAATGAACAAAGATAACAACGACTAAAAGATCATTGTCGTCTTCTTCTTTGATGGTCTTTATGCAGGTCATAGGGTGCCCATAAAGAATCAATAGGGCAAGGCTTATTCTCATCAAGTCTTATCCATGGCTTCCCTTTTCCACTCCAATGAATCAAGCTAACATTTCCTGGATGCAGAGACCTACAACTTCTAACCACATTATCTCCCCCAAGTCCATGTTGATTCCATTTATGTTCAATACTCTCAACTTCTCCACCAAAAACTAATAAAAATGGTGGAAGAGAACCCAATTCATAAATCCTTTTCTCCTTCTGTATTCTCATCCATTTCTCAATTTCCTTTGTATATTCACCTTCTCTCCATCTCTCCAAATCCATCACCATTACACCTGTATTAAAATAACATGCATTTTTCCCTTCAAAAACCCCAGAAAGTTCCCTGTCTCTCCAGAACTCATTAGTAAAGTACTTCTTTAAGTTCACATGGCAATATTGAGGTGCTCCTATTGTTCTTGACCCAGTAAGAGAAATCTTCCATAGTTTTTCAATGTCATCAACAACTATAACATCCGAATCTAAGTAAATTACTCGTTTAATACAAGAATCGAGCAAATCCGCTATATAACTTCTTGCATAGTTTAATGGGTTATTAAGAGCTGGGCGTATAGAACTTGAGATCAGACTATTTACCAAATCCTCTTCAAAGAGATAGACTTTAAATTGCAAAGAAGGAAATGCAGACTGTACAGTCTCGGATAACTTTTTTGGACTAATTAAGCTCGAGTCAGAAGCAATGAAGTGAAAGAAAATATTTTTAGGGCAAGAAGCATGTTTAAGAACTGAATGGATTGCTGCTATGGTGCCTCTTAAGTATTCTGGATCAAGAGTCATAGCTATATGAACAAGAAATGGATTACAATGATGCAAAAAACTGTTTTTATCGACAGAAGGACATTCTTGTCCATTTTGATAATCTGGAGCTTCCAAGAACTGCAAAGAAAGATAAAATCTTTCAATCTTTATCTCATTACTCTGTAAAGAAGATCGAATAGCATTGCTTGGAAAGAGGAATAGAGAAATAAAGAAGATTGCTACTAAAATTAATCTATAAAAAAACATTACTAATCGAGGACTTAAAGACAGCTCTGGTAGCTTCTTGTTTGTGAAGGAGATGATAGAAGAGAGATTCGAAGTTTTATAAAGAAAGGTGTAGATATGGAATAGTCAGAACAGAAAGAGAGAATACAAGGAAGGCAAGCAAAGAGTAGAAAGAAAGGCCATATGCTTAAGTATACATATATAAAAGGATACGCGGTTTCTGGATGTGAAAGTTTCGCTGCTTTGAATTCAAAGTTGGTAATAGACTGGAAGTTTCTTTAACGCGTCTGTGCTTTTAATATTCACAATATGGAGTTTTTTTTCTTTTTTTTTTTTTTTCATATAAAGAATGTTCCAACAGATTTGAAAATCAACACTCAATAGTTAGATTTAAGTTTTTCTTATTTGCTATGCAGCTTAACATGCTCTTTGAATAACATTCATCAAATTGATGATAACTTTATAGTGGAGAGAACTCAAACTCGAAAACATCAATCAGGCCATACTTGATTGGCTCATATTTATCACTTTTTACCATAAAATTTATGTGATTTAAATTTATATTATAAATATATGCATTTAGAATTTGAATTAAGATTGATAATTTATGTTATTTATGGATTTTGAACATTTTATTACATATTCATAAAAGACTTGCTATAAGTACAAATAAATTAAAAGAAGTAATTTACAAATAATTTAGCTAAACGAAAATGAAAATTTGGTGAAGCTAAATAATTATTGTTATTAAATAAAATTCTTTTAAAAACAAATTAAAACATATTGTCTTCTTGTTGTGCAACTTCATAAAATAAAGACTTTCACGAGAATACATTTTTTTTTTGAAGAGAACACTAAACCATACCCAAGATATAGTGTAAGGGTAAGACCCGATGCAACCTTTATAAAAATCATGATAAACACGATTAATATTCTTAAAAATTATAATCAACTAAATTTTAGTCGAATGAGTTGACATTGTACTTTATTTTCCAGAATGCTAATATTGGAACCCAAATGGAATTATTTTAGTTGAGAGTTTATTCCTGAATATTAAAAACGGATTTTAGCAATTTCAGAAAAAAAGAGAGAATTTTAGCTTCAAGTGCATCCACACACTTACTTTTATTTATTTATTTATTTGGACTGTTGGATTATTGGTAGAATGGAGACATGTGATAGCATGTGCTATATATAACAAAATTATATTATTTTATTAATGTTCATGCTTATTTTTATACAGTATATTCTTCACAATTAGTACCATTTATTGACATTCCGAGGACCTTGAATACGGCTATACAGTTTTAATTAATTTATTAAATTTATTAATTAATATTATTATAGTTCTCTGAGTTTGCACATTGAGCAATACTGAACGTATAAAATGCAGTGTTGGTATATAATTGTTTCCAAATTCAAAAAAGGCGTCTATTTTAAGCACATGAGACAATAAGGAGCCTCCAATTATACAAGTCACATATCTACAGATTATTCTTTTTCTTTCCTGCTAAATATATAAATTCACTCTTAAATTTTATAATACTTTATGATATGTACAGATTATTTTTTTTCTTTCCGGATAAATACATAAATTCGCTCTTAAATTTTGTAATACTATATGACATCTTCAACTTATATTTTAACCTATTAAACACTTTATAAAATTATACTTATAAACACTTCGATGCTTTAACTTGCAGAATTATTTTATTGAAAATTTGGAAGTTCAATGCAATATAAAGTTCAAGATAGGAATAAATAAATAATGACACGTCAATATAACAGGAAAAACCCTGAATAATGACCAAATAAATAAATAAATAAATAAAAGGAATTACAGAGATTTATCAGTAATAGGAAACACATCAATATAACCTCTTCAACAAACTCCACCAATAAAGAATCTGTATATCAAATAATAATTTCTGCTGATACCATGTTATAAAAAGAAAAGGAAAGGAGAGAGAGAGAGAGAGAGAGAGAGAGAGAATGAGTACAAAGTCTCCAAAATCTGCAGAACAAAATTCTTATGCTCCTAAGAAAGAAAACTGGGAGCTTTATATAGACAATTTCAGTTTTACCCCATCTTATCATTTGTTCACTCTTACAGATTCAAGTTAGTTCCACTCTAGGAATTTAATTGAGCTCACTCAGATCCACAAACAGTAAGTGTGGCAAACTGTTAATGTGGGAAGACTATTAACAAAAAAAAAAAAAAAAAGGGAATATAGGCTCCTACCTACAACAACACAGAATAAGATAGATACATTTTCTACAAAAATAGGAATATCATGCATCAACCCTATTTACACCACCATGGCTCAAACAAGCTGCCCTTACAAAGTATTACACTCCTGAGCCGTTCTTGAGCCATTCCAAATTGGCATAAATATTACCTGAGGAAGTTGTCTCAAGAAAGTTTTTATACTTTCAATTGCGCCGAGGAGTTCTATACAAACAGAAAAGCTGGTGTTAAATATCTGACATGTTCAGTAGATGATAAGGTTTTACTACATTTATGAAGCTAATGATTTCTACCTCAAATCCAATGGAAAGGAAATCAGAAACTATCATGAGGCTGATAAGAATCTGTGAAAGCATTGTACTCGTGCCTGGACCTGATCATGATACATCGATTTTACTTGTGATGGGCTTCTTCTTTTCTTTCTCAATCGAAAGAAGAAATCCTCCGTGTCCAGAACATAGGAAATCTGCCAAACAATACTTAGATATTCAGACGTGACACTTCAAGGAAAGAGACAGTATACACAAAGATTATTTGAAAAAAAAAAAAAAAGACAAACAAACAAAAGAGTTGAAAACAAAAAGATGTACTGCTATGTGGAAGAGTTAAAAATAGGCCAAATGACAAGAAAAAAGCTCGAACTTTAGCCATCTTTATAATTTTGGCCAATTTTTTTAATTTTATCAATTGCTACTGTCGACTTATTATTATTATTATTATTATTATTATTATTTTACAATTGTAGCCTGTCTAGTGTCTGTCAAATTATCACTGATGTGGTCATTAACTATAAAAAAGTGAGCCCTACATATCAGAGGTGAATATTGTCTAATCAGTATGTCACTTTAAAAAACAAATTAAAAAAATATCTCTAGCTTGGTGTTGTTTTAAGCTAGGGCTCTTAACAAATTTTTGCAGGTGTTAAGCAAACAGCTTATCTCGAGATCTCAATTTTCCTCCCCGCTGTTGTTTCCAAATCCCTAAATTCCCTTGAATTATTCCTCCCATTCTTATATCACTTTAAATTCCTATTCTTGTTCCATGAATTACAACCAAAAGTCTATTCGATCCTTATTTTTCTTAATTTGATTGGCC
Source organism: Jatropha curcas (assembly GCF_041381405.1). Taxonomy (NCBI): domain Eukaryota; kingdom Viridiplantae; phylum Streptophyta; class Magnoliopsida; order Malpighiales; family Euphorbiaceae; genus Jatropha; species Jatropha curcas. Next base: position 8,621,063 of record NC_143161.1, read on the forward strand.
TTTGTTATCAATTCTTCCAATTCTAGAAAATGAAGGCAAAATTAAATCTCACCACTCACTTAACTGCATCACCGGCACCGCCTATTCCACCGATGATAAGCCATACCCATATTCAAAAAAGCTTAACAGACTCCCTTGCATATTAGCCAAAGTACTTATCTTTATCCTCCACAATCAGAAAATTTTAGCACACCATTTTATGCATGTGGTGAGGTAATGTTTCTTTGATGCATGCAAGACCAGTTGGAAGGTCGGACTGAAAGTTCATAGGATGATTTCTCTGATATTGAGAAGAATAGGGATGGAAAGGAAAAGGAAGAACAAACGCTTGAATTGGGTGCAGAAAGAGATGAATCGGGCTCTGTCACTGGATTTAACTCGGTATGGCATGTTCAGGCATCAAAATTATTTTAGTTTGGCATCAAATTTTTATTAGTTATTTGACTTCTGATAACGATATTTGAATTGTGTTTTGTTTCATATGTTTGTCTGTTTCTATTTTTAATTGAATGCCTTTTGGTTTGGCTGTTTATTCTATCATGCACTTGTGTTGTTCCTGATAAAATAATTTAGGGATTTTCTTTTTGGTTTTTAATTTAGGGATTTGTTTGTTCTATCATGCACATGCACTTGTGTTTGTTATTAATTTGACGGACACTGATGAAGGCTACAATTGTTAAAAAAAGAAAAGGTCCACAGTATAAATTGATAAAATTAAAAGAATTGACCCAAATTGTAGGATTTCCAAAGTTCGAGCTTCTTTTTTTGTGATTTGGCCTTAAAAATACAACAAATTATGTGACATGGATATCATAGTTTATTTTGTTGAACAAATATACATGACTAACAAGTAAAAAACAATAGGCGACGTAGCCAAGCAATTACTCCAGTGACCGATTGAGGAAAATAATAAGCTAGACCTACAACTAGAGCGAAGATTAAATATATAGCCTTTCAATCATTTAGCACCTAAGCAAAGAAAATGGAAGCAGCAGTTGGTTTGATAACACAAGATAACAATCAAGAAGAGAACTCCAAATATAGAAAGGAAAAATGAGCGAATGGCCATCAGTGAAAGAAAGATACCTTGTACGAGTTACAGGAAATCTTACACTCCAAACCATTGAAAGTCTTAACACCTTCCATGGCCGTGCATAAAGCAGAATTTTCATCTAAGCCCATATATTTCCGCTTGTTTCTGCAAATCGTAACTAACAGATAGTCATATAACTGATGCAGTTGATTTCAATATCCACGTCATAGCAAAACATCCTTTCATATGAATGGGTTACTGATGATGGAATTTTGTACAGCTCCACTAACAGAACTAAACAAGGAGAAGAATGGGATCAGCAGGACGTTTACATGGGAACTAATCACTTCCATAAATAAAACTTTGCGCCTCCTCATTTTCCAGGGGAAGGCAGAGATAATTAGAAGATGCAAACAGCAAGCAGTTTAAAATGCATGCTGAAAGAACTAACAACAAAGGAAGGAAAGAGACTAGTAGGTCCAAACCACTTGATGCATGTCACTAGCATATTAACATAACTTAAAATGAGCCTTGCTTTCCCTCAGGGGATAAAGAGCAAATGATCTACTGAACTTATTATATCCCTACCTCTGCAGCACAATGCCATGCGGCTCCTTTTTGCTGGAAACAATAGACAGAAAATCATTGTGCAAATATGCTGCAAAATTAGGATCCATTGCAACTGCCAACACCTCAGGCTTTTCAGTAACATTGTCCATTAGTTGGATGGACAAACGAGATGGAGCAGGTGACTGCAGAAAGAACCCAAAAATAGCAAGTATTACATTAAAGTGAATAACAGCAGGAAAATTACTATATGCATATATAGGCACAAGGATGTGTTCTCAGACTAGGCATTACCACAGTTCTGGAGACGTTGGTTCTTGTTCTAAAGAAAGGTAGAACTGGAACAGAAACGTTCTTAGGCAGTTCCTAAGACGGTAATGAAACCTCTTTTTACTTTTTTTCAATTTATTTTTAGTTGTACCAGGAATATATAATAATAAATAGCAGTATTCAAATGAATAAACAGTTTAATAAAAAGACTTAAAATTTATTTTAAAAAATTACAATAAAAGAAAACATAAATTGGAAGTTCGTTTTATAATATTTCCTTTTTTTAACAGTTTCAAACCAAAACCACCGGTTTTAAATTGAAACTGCCGGCTCCTGTTCTAAAAGAACTGAGCCTTAAGTATATGGTTTCAATTTCTGTTTGAAACCAGAAGCCATTGACAACAGTTTAGTGACATTTTGACCGGTTTGGTTTCAGTTCATTGGAATGAACCATGGTCATGCCTAGCTCAACATCGATAAATAGATATACAGACAGACAGAGGGACAGTGAATGAAAAAACACTAACAAATTCCAAGCGATATATGTTCTCCTCGTGAAGAAGGAAGCGTGCATTATCATAATACACAGAGTCAACAGAGTTCCCAGCTTTCCGGGATCTTTCGTACTCATATAATTGAAGAAGCTTATTGTCCATATCATCAGTTGCAACAGTTTGAAGCTGCAGCAAGAACCACAATTCAGAATCATTGCTCCAAAAATATTGGATAAATACATAAAAGGGAGATTCTAATAAGCAAAAAAGAAAAAAAAAATGACAAATACATAAAATGGAGATTCTAATAAGCAAACCTGTTTGACCAATTTATATATTAATTTGTCTAGTGTGAATAACACATATGATTGGTTTCCAATAATAGCTCTGCATTCATCCTCAAACTTGGCATTATCAATAGATCCATCAAGCAAATTGTACAGCGCACTCACAAATCTGCAGCATATAAACAATGAAATTAATGCACACAACGGAATTCAAACTTGTTGCAGACAAGAAGAGCCAATTCACTACAATCTAGTCGGATCTCAGCATAATAAATGCTCTCACGAGCTCATTCATTCATTAAGGTTAGTGACCAGTACAAGTTCACCTGTTAAGCTCATTTAGTTTCTAGGTGAGTTTAAGCTCATTAATATTTGAACTTGTTAAACTCACAAGCAATTTGTTTGTCGGCTTGGTAGCTCATTCACAGACTCGTTAGTTTGTTTAGTGGTACAAGGCAACTCATTTATTGGTTCATAAACTAGAATGTTTTCTAAGCTCAACAGTAACTCAAATACAAGCAAATGTATTTTCCAGTTCCAAACTTGTATATGCTATCTATAGTATGTTATAATAAAGACATAACTAACACAATAATACTGACTTGTACACAGAAGTGTCACCAAAACAGCCAAAACTTTTTTATACCATGCAATAATGACTAATTTAGTCATAACAAATATTCACCCATATTCAAGTTATTGATTGCAATTATTTGCAAGTCATGTAAAAGTGTATAGTTTACACATCAAATAATTTAGAAATACAATTTTGAGTACACATGCTAATAAATTCAGCAGCTAATTATCAATAAACTCATGTATTGTGAGATAAGATTTTCATTTGAAGTATTGTCAATGCAACACTAATTTAATAATAGTGTATTGCATGCAAATTTCAATACTTAGATTGAGATATAAATTTTAAATTCTGGTTAGTACATAGAAATTTTATTCTTGTCACAATGGCATGGATCATCAGTTTATTAATGAGGAATGTTTCCTTGGGTTTATAAGAAAATTCAAACTAAAAATTGAAATATTAGGTCTCTTAACTGTTTTTTCTGTGATTTTTTGTCTATTAAAATACAACATAACTTATTTTTTGGGTGAATATTGTATTCTTCTTTAGTAATTTTTTTCAATAGGTTGAATGTTTAAATGAGCAAAGCTTATTTCATTACAATTTTAACAACTTAGCTCAAGTTCAAAATTGATCTCAAGCTCTAGCATATGCTTCAATCATTTACAACCCTAATGACTAGCAGGCATATTACCGGGAATATGAATTTGGAGATGTAGCATCCTTAGAATTTCTCCACTTCATTTCAGCAGAAGTTGAATTTGTTTTTGCTGACAAAATTCGTTCATAGAGAATCTGGTATATTCAAATAGTGAACAGCAAATCAGTCGCACTTAGAAGGAACCAAAAGTTAAAATTTTAAAAAGGATTTTTTTTTTTCTTTTCAATTTTAGTTCCATAGATGATGGAACGCTTTAAGAGAAGGATCCTTTTAAGTTGAGATGACTTGAGTTACATACTTGATGAAGTCTGAAAAGCACATAAAAATCATCATTTCCATAGAATTTCCGAGACTCTTTCCTTTCGCCATCAAATAAACCCCCTGGAACATACTTTACAAGAGGTTTCACAGATGAAAGAAACCGTTCTTGTAATGGCACATCTCCAGCAAACTGTGCCTCAGCCATCCCCTCAGCTTCACCTTCACTCTCAGCCTTCCCATCAACATCATCACGTTCTACATCTTCATCCTCTTCATGCTCTTCCCGAGAGCATTCATCACCAGCAGACTCACTGCCAGAAGCATCATCACCAGCCTCAGAAGCATTATCACTATCCTCATCATCAGCATCTAGGTCAACATCATTTTCTCCTCCAGCATTCTGACAATGTAACTCTTCCCCATTTCCAGGTTCATTTTGCCTGCTTTCAGCACCATGCTTTCCTTTGGGCATAGCCTGCATGCCATCGTCTCCATAGACAGCAAAATTGTCCTCCTCAAAATCACCATTGGGTGATAACTCACCCTCCTCTTTTTCAGCCTTCGAAGGTCCAGTTGATTCTTCATTATATCTACTAGATTTAGCACCAACCATCAACATTCCATTAGCTGGTAAGAAAATGCCAGCTTGAAGCACCTAAGAAAGAAAAACTAATCAAGAATCTCTTCCTTAACCATTTAAAGGAAGAATAAACAGAGAGCAATCAAAGAGTAGGAATTAAAACACAAGGCACAATCAACTAATATATCTGCTTCAGGCATCATCTGGCTGGTCTGCTTACTTCTGTGAGAAGTTGGAGGGTTGTGTAAAGCAAAGAAAAACTATTCTTTTTTTTTCACTTTAGCCATCACAAAATTAGCCTCCAATTCATTAAAACTTCAAATTCATACCTCTGGTGAAGGACCAATATCAGTACCAACTCTAAGTTTATGATCCTCAAGAGCAGCACCACCTGGAATGGACGGTATTGAACCAGATCCTTCAAATTCCAATGGCAGCAAAACAGAACAATCAGAATAAATCACCAATAACTATATCAATATCAACCAAATACCAAGAACCATTGAAAAATATATTACAGAACTGATTCAAAACACACCTGCCATCCCACTGATGCTGGTTCTTCCATGACTTCGTTCCAATCCTACTGTAAGAGATGTTTTGGAATCAGCTACTACCTGACCTGAGGCAATTTGTGTGTTAAATCCGGATATTCTGTCAGCTACATCAGTAACCTTGTTCTCTCTTTCTAGCCTAAGGGTATTACATGTCAGATCATCTTTATAAACACAATCTAATTCAAGTAAACTATCTTTAGTCAAACTATCATTTGCCAAACTTGGCCCACAAGAGTTCGCTAGCTCTGTTGATATGTTTTCATCTTCATTGCTAGTTGATTTTGACGGCTTGGAATTCAATGCACTAGGATCAGCACCATTTTCTGCTATGCCTAATGTAGTACAATTCCCAGGCTGATGCACACTTTTTCTGTCAACTTCAGAATTCTCCAAGCCATTAGAACGAGAACCAATGCCAAGCATTGGCTCCATAAATGTAGTCCAGAGCCTCATAACTTTATTCAATTGATCTTTGGTTGAGCAGACCTCTTCACATGAGTATTGGACAAGTTTATACAAATCTTCATGGATGCTCATATCAGAGTATTCATACTGCAAATGCGGAACAACAGGTTGTCGGTTCCCAGCAGCAAAAGCTAACAGAACATCATCTTCCTTCTGTTGCTTCTCTTTTAATTCCTTGATCTCAGACACCAAGGCTGTGTTAAGTTGGGACAAGCAGTGAGTTGGAAGAACCAGTGAGCATTGTACTAAAGGCAATAAAATGTAAGGATACACAAAATACAAGCATAATAGCTAAGCATACAGATTACTTTTTTTTTTTTTTATTTAAATTAGGACAACCAGTGAGCAATTTATTAAAGGGAAGCATATGCGAGCTAGAATCCTATTTCATTCTTTATATCACCAAACTTTAAATATTTGTTTAGGTAACCAGTCCAAGATTGGATGAGCTCCCTCCCTGTCAATCATTCCATTAGGTAAAACAGCTAGTAGTTGAAAAGGATAACCTGACTTAAAGATGCATGTGATACAATAAAATAAAGTAAAAAAGTCTTGAAAAGAAATATCTTTTAGCACATGCAGATAATTACTAGAGAAGATGCTACACATAAAAGTCTATTCTTTAAACAATAGGAGACACTCTTTGTTGTCTTCAGACAAAAATGTAAAGTGCTTCAGCAGATCTATATGTAGATTTAATCATCAAGGGATAATTAGCTAGATGAAAAATATTCTCCCAAGCATTCTATAGACGTTGCCCTAAGTGATTAAGGATTAGTTGAGTTGAGTTCATAAAAATGCTCCAGACAAGCAGAATGTCACAGAATTATTAAGCTAGCTGCCTAACCGAAAATATGTATTTGCAATATGCTGCATGGTTTTCTCCTAGAAAAGGTTATAGTAATTTCATACACAATATCCACTCATTGTAATATACCAAAATTTCCCTGCAAGTAAATGAACAGGTGCATGATCTGATGGCCAATATATAAAGATTGTATGCATAAAATAACTCAATTTATTGTAACTGATTTTTTAAAAATTGGACTTACATCTTGTGCTCAAGTTCTTTGAATCTTGTTGCTTGAAATAGAAGCTGCGGTGATCCAGTGATTTGTAATGGTTTTTTGTATAAATTTCAGCCCAAACCTTATTAAAATCTGCTCGACACCGGGTCCACTCTTCTTGTTTCTGCTTTAGGCGAGTTAATATAACAGGAAGGGCAAGAGCTGGGTTCTTACGTAATATGTCCATAACATCAAGGCCATGGTCCCCATACAAGCGCTCAATGCACCTTAAATTTAGAGCTGCAAGAAAAAAGGAAAAAGAAAAACCGAAAGGCCATCAGTAAAAAAAAAAAAATCTAAATCTCAAATAAAGGAAGTCCGAAAATAGTTAATCTCAAATCTATTTTACTACATAATTAACCCTGAAACTAACCAGTAAAATGGTCTTCAATAATGATTGGACTGTCTATTTTATTTTCATTGATGCTGTTTAACAATTCTTCTGCCCGTTTAGCTGTGGAGGTCACAGACTCCAACAACATGTCCAGCTCAAATCTAGTATAAAAAAATTAAAACTCTAAAGTTACTTTCGTAAGAGGTCCAAAAATTCACCGAATAAGATAAGAATAATAGAGAAATGAGGACTGTGCCATACACAAGCAAGCATTTTTTTTTACCTATCATCTTCACATCTGAACAAGCTTTCTTCATATTGATTTCTGCGCATATGTTTAAACGAGTAATCCTCACTTCCTGAAGTTACAGAGACCCAGTGGTCATTTAATACTAGTGCACCAAGCTGTGATCTCGAGCTTGCTGAGGGTATTGGATACTGCAAATATGTAAGTACCAAGTTAAACATCAGTGCAGAACTAATAGAAAGTATCAACAAGAACAAGACAAACGTTATTAAGACTTCATACATCATCTGGAAGAAGCCGGTAGCTTGGAGTACAACGTTGACAGTTGGAAAGGTCAAGCTCTTGAATGGATTTTGCCATATATTTTTCCCTGTATCTTTCCTTATCTTTAGCAACATCCAGTTCGCGCTTCTGCTCTTTATCTTTGTCCTCCACTTTCAATGATCTTGATGCATGTCCATCAGTACCTGGTGATTCTGCAATCAACACATCAGTATCATTACCTTTTACAAAATACTGGAGGGATAAACGCCCCTGAGATGTCCAGTATCTCAGGGAAATAAAAATAAAATAAAAAGAATGACAAACTAACAGCTTTATTATCAAGGGGGGAAAAAAAGAAATATCAGTTTACATACTTTTGCTCATAACACCAGCAAGGAATCCATCTGCAATAAAGATGTTAATCAGAAGCCCATTAGGAATAAGGAAGTCAAAGCAAAACCAACATCAATTGAAACCCAAAGCAAATAGCTTCACTAACAGCAATTTCCAACAGTTTACCAATATTCTCACATCGCTCAAAGAAATCATTGAACTCTTCCATGAGATCAGGATACTTTCCAAGTAAATCAGCCACCTGAAATGCAGAGATATTTTATAGATACTACAAATTGGAAAAAGGTGAACTAAAATTAAGAAACATGCTCCTCTAAATTTGCATCACCAATGCTTGAGCAGACCATAAATTGAACAATGAAAGATCGCATCAGGTTGGTTTTTTTATTCAATGGCTACTTATAGCTTTAGTAGCTGTTCATGATCCAGAATCAGGCAAGCCCAAACTTCTTTAGGCCATACTAGATGGAAGGACCAAAAGATGAAGGACCAAAAGATGGCTTTAGTAGTCGAGTAAAATCCCAAGCTTGGGAAAACTATTTTTCAAAAAATCAATATGCAGACGACCATCTCTCCATGCAGCTATGCTGGAATCACTAACGCAAAATGTAAATTGTAATAGAGCACAAGAGTACTAATTCAACAAATTATATTCAAGTTGGCAGTTTTAAATGTGAGTTGTGAATTCCACAATGTGTTGAGTAATATAAAAGATGGTTGGACTAGATTCAAGCATTGGGATTAGTTCATGTCTTTCACATTACATTAGTTCCAGATTATATATAAATCTCATTGAGATTTAACTGTAAATCTGCTAAACAAATGAGTGGCTGAGTTAAGTGATAAAATTCAAAATGGCCCCAATGAGCATAGCAGCATGCTTTTTGTAGACTAAATAAAGTTTCATAACAACTTAGCTCAGCTCAGTCCAGTTCACACCTATTGCTAACATAGAAGTAGGGATTTTAGAGTTCAATAGTGGGCCATTCTACTATTCATTCTAAAAATATAAGGATTTATGAGTTATTGGCTGTGATCACAATTTATGAAATAATCTGTAGGATCAATTCTTAGAAAACTTGTAGTTTGGAATTCCTCAGCAGACCTTTTAGAAAAGAATACCCTCCAGCTTTTAAAACTTCAACCACTTCTAAGAACTCGAAATAACAACCTAATAAATCAGCATTAAGCTTGTACAAGCACAACATTTGCACACAAACACGACAATGAAGAGATAACATACAAAATAAAATTTTATAATAAATATTATAAAATCGAGAGTACTTTCAGCTACACATGGATTATGTTAGATGGTAACTTCCAAACATTACAATGATTGCAAGTTTTCAGGCATATTATGTGAAGCAATAAATTATGTGCTTTACTTTCTTGTCAACTTGAAGCAAAATTACAAACAAATTGTGGCTCCTAAAAATTATCATCATTGATCAACTGATAATAATTGTTGTACCAACCAAGAAGAAAGGGAAGTACATGAATAGAGACAAGTTCCACAAAAATAAATTGATTTGCAGATTTCAAACAACTGAAAACTCATTGAGATGATTCGATACATACCAAATTTTGCAAATCATTCTTTTTTATTATTCCATTGCTGTAAATATTAAGGCACTTCAAAAAGGCCTGGTAATCATCTGAATTAACCAACTTCTCCTTAACTTTCTCACAGAATATGAATCCTTGGTTATACATGCCTGGCAAAAGAATTGAGCAGGCACAAAGTCAATAATTGACGAGTTGTAAAACATAAAGCCAAGAGAGAGACACTTAACAAGTAAAAGAGATGAAATCTAATTATTTCAAAACAAGACAGGCACATGGCAGTACACAGACAATCATCATAATAAAGTCATACAAAAAGCAAGAAATCTCATTCTCAGAGATGCAATAGGTGATCTACAGGAACAGCAGATATTTAAACAAGATAAATATCAGAGTCCCTGGGCTAAATCATTGACCACAAAAGTGAATATATGTTGATTTGGGTTTCATTCCATCAACTGAAGCAAAATCACAAAAACTAGTAGGATTTGGCCAATTTGTCAAATCGAGAATCGAAATCATTATTTTTTTGAATCGGGGATCGAGATCGAATCATAAGATTTGGTAAATCAACAAAATTTTATTCATTCTATCAAAAGATACTAAAAATTCAATTGCAAATCATAAAATAAAAGAGAATTCAATTACTTAAGTAGTGTTGGGACCTGATTGTAATTGAGAAGAGTGTAATTGTAACAGTGTAAATTATTTTGGACATTAATTGTAAATACTTTGTTGCACTATGACGTGGCAGTTATTGAATGGCAGTACACAGTCCGCTGATGCAAATATGGACAGATTAGTCATTTCTCAATTAATAAAAACCTATTCAGTTTCTTTCTCTCTTTAATTCTCTGTGATTCTTGCTCTCTTCGTATCTCCTTTCTTTCTCTCTTCTCTCTCTTCGCATCTGCTTTCTCCTTCTCTTTTCATTTTTATTCTCTCTGCTTATTTCTACTTATTTCTCATTAAATAAACATGGTTTGGCATTGCACAAAATGATTCTATATTATCTTTAATTTTTCTCCAATTGGTTTGAATCGTGTGAATCTACTAATTCACTGCGATTCAGACGATTCACATGCAATTCCAACGATTCGCCTATTATTCATGTGTAACTCCGATTCACCATGAGATTCGTATCATTGGGTATGAAAATTGACTCAAATCGTACAATTCGAATTGTGAATAGCACGATTCTGATGACAGTGGGATTTCTCACCCTCAGTTCACAGTACATAAAAAATATTATGGAGCAATATGTCAAATAGCATTTAACCTAAAACAAATTCAAAATTTAGAAAAAGCCTTTCACATTTAAGAGAAAATCACCATGCTTCCCAGGTAGGTGTATTTGTTTATTAACAAAAAGGTCAAACATGTATGTCTTCGGCCATAAGGGTTCCATTTTATAAAATGTTTCAAAGAAAGCACTGAGGACGTTTCCAGGCATTGAACCATAAACAACAATATCCACTAGGACAATTTTAAGAAACAACATAATATAATAGCACATAGGGTAAACTGCGTTTAGGTCCTCAGCTTTGCCCAGTTTAACAAGTCAAGAAAAAAGTTCACTGATTTACAACCCACCCAAAGTCTTTACTTCATTTATAATGGTTAAATCCAGATGACCAAGAAAACTACAATATCACAAGCATGCCCTTAGAACCAATTGGCTAATGTTGTAACATAATAGTTAAGTTCAACTTTTCAAATAAGCAATTAAGTTCAACTTTTTGAATAAGCAAACCTTTAAAAATTATTATATAGATGTTCACAGATTAGCTAATCACTAATTTCTAATCCAACTTTACATTTCTCAACACTTAAGAAATTAGGTTCATGGACTTTGTATTGTGCAAGTTAAAAGTCTTAATTATTGTTTTGTAACTCAGTTACAACTGATACTGTTTTTATTTTCATAGAACACAGGTGGTTATTTTAGAGTAGTAAATTTTGTTGTTAATGTTTACAGCATAAGTTATCTCTTTATATGTAATAATTTTTTTAAAACATGATTGTTTTTGGTGAATTTTCAAAACTTAACATTCTTTTTTTTTTTTTCTTAGGATAGCATGTGATATGTTATTTAGCTCCCAGATTGTAAAAAGTTATACATGTATGTGTGTGTGTGTGTGTGTGTAACAAGCTACTAAGTGCAGTTACATTAAAATGGACTGGTCCCTAAATTTTTGAAAATTTTGTCCTAATCTGGAAACAAGCTGACTAAAATGTAATACACACCAATATCTCCAAAGAACAGACTAGCAATATGCAGTAAATCAAAACTCTTTTCTGCACCAGAACAACAAATGATAGAATTACAGAACCCTAATGCAAGCGATAAATAATAAGGATATGTAACCAACTATTTTGGGAATAGCATGAGTGACTTACTCTTTAAATTGTCTTTGTCATCATAAGAAGAAATGTTAGAGTTAATTCCAAAACCTTCAACCTTCCGAGAAGATTTCCTTTTGTCTGGAAACCGCTGCAAACTGAAGTCTCTGTTGCTGTCATGCTCAGGCTCTCTATCATCTTGATCACGATTTCTCCTATCTCTATTCTCCTTCTCAGCACGCTTTCTCTGTTCTTTGTGCACTTTCATCATTGCTTTGTCATCATCTAGCTCAGGTCGATCGACGCTTAGGTCACGTTCAGTGTTAGAAGTAACAATCCTATCCCGCCGACGTTGCTAAAGGAGATTCATTTGCTCACCAATAAGAATCCATTTAATGGAGATGATACATTGCATTTATATAAGGTTAATTGAATTGAATAACTTCACTTTTCTAAGATAGATTATAAATTTCAGTTGAGTAAGCAAATCCAATAGAAAAGCATGCATAACTGCAATCACCTTGTCCATATGCATTTGCCGCGATGCAGGTGCAGTAGGGTTCCGCTCATTGTACCGCTGGATGGAATTTCGGCCATATGGAGCAGTTTGGGTCATGGGTGCCACTGAAGTATCTGGTAAAAATCTAGTGAACTCATCAAGCAAATCTCGATGATCCTCAAACAGAGCAGCAACCTAAAAAATGATTAATTAAAAAAGAATACTAAGATCAGCAGGGCGATCGTCAAGCGCCTATCCATATCAAGAGCAACCATAAATAGCTAAAGGCAATAATAGTAATTTTTACCTCGCTGTAGACCTCATTTATGTCCTTATGCTCCTTCCGATACATGTTTAAAATGTCCAAAAATGATTTATAAACATGTTCATCATTTTCGAAACGTTTCTGTAAACATGACATACATCAGTCATAACTCGAAAGTCAAGAAACTTTGGCTGCATTTTCCTAAAAAAAATGAAATAAAATAAAGATTGTTACTTTTTCACCTTTATCTTGTAAACAAAATTGATAGCTTCCTCATGTTCAACTGTTTTCTTTGGTGGAGCCTCATCGTCATCCAAGGTTATTTCATATCCCTTGGGCAAGAAAGTGTTAAATCCAAAGATCAAGTTATTATGACCTTTGAACAACTCTTTTACTCTTGCAATGACACCAGCAGTGTCAGTTCTGTAAGAAACAACAGAGCAGCAATAATCTATTAACAGCCAAAAAATCAACACCCATTCACTCACAAAATTAAAAGGTATTGATAGAGACCTTTGAGCCTTGAAATCTTTCATGACCTCAAGGAACAAGTCATATTTTTCTCTCTGGTCTTGAAACATTTCCTTCACTTCCTTGAGATAAGCTAAGGCATCACTGGTAGTTAGTTTCTGTGAGGTACTGCTGCCTCCACCAGCACCACCTCCGCCTCCTCCTCCTCCTCCTCCTCCAACAACAACAACTCCACCACCCCCTCCTGCACCTCCTCCTCCACTTCCAGGAATCGGTGATTGCCCATAGCTTCATAACCAAAAGAAACGGGGAAAAACAAATGAGATATACGCTAATTACCCCAAACCACTAAACCCTATAGCATGCTTAACTACAAATGCTACTATATGCTGATATTGATTTCTTCTGAAGCCAAACGAATAACTTACTAGACAACAACAAAAAGTCAACACTATTATTCTTTTAGGTTTAACATTTTACCCACAAATTCCGAAAGACTTAATAGTTTGTGGCTACTCAGCTTCAGATTTAAACAAAATATGCAATCCCCAAAGAAGTTTTCATATGGATTTCCCCTCAAAAGAAGCACATAATGCGAAGCCTAACTGAAGCATGATTCAAACATATACTAAATAAGGCCTATGCAACCCTAAATCACTAGTACAAAGTTAAATTCAACACTTCACACAGAAAACCAAAAAAGCAAAAGCATTAAAATAAAATCATTACTTCACAACAAACAAAAACAATGACCATTTCAAATAGTACCTAAAGCAATAAGCAACTATAACTCCAGAGAAGTAGAAAAATTAAGAAACTCACGATTCTCCACGCGAACCAGTAAAAGGCCGTTTAAATTGCGAACCTACGTAACCGTCGTCTCTTATTCTCTTCATACCTAAATAAACCAAAGGAATCAATTTATCGGAAAATGAATCACACAAATAAAAATAAGCGAAAAGGAACTCACTTTCTTCTCCTTATTTATTCTATTACAAACAGTGAGTCAGATCTCAAAGCAGAAGCAGAAACTACGCTCTTATTGATCGCATAAAAATACTGCAGAAACAGAAGGATTTCTTCTTCTCTCTTTGAGCTTTGAGTTATTATTCAATGTTGAGAGAATAGAGTTTATTTGCAGAGGAAGCAATTGAAGGCGAGAGAGATGCAGTGGTAAGTAATTTGAAGAGAAACGTGAAAAGTGAATAACTACTATACAAATCTCCCAAAGTGTCGTTTTGATTTTCGAAAATGTTGAGAAGAGGAGAGGAGAAGAGAAGAGAGAGAGGAGATGGCTTGAGTTTGGGGGTTTTGAATCGGATCGTTCTAAATTTGGAAACTTTTTGGTACCCGCTGTCTTTGTATGGGTCGGGTATTCTGGATATGGCGTCGGATAATCCATATCAGTTTCGTACTCGACGCGTAAAAATTATCATATTCGGGTCGATGTAATATAGAAAACCCAGACCATCAAGCTACTCCCAATCCATCGATTAATACCCAAAACCAGTAGACAGAGTATAAAACGATGTCGTTGGACTTGGAAAACAATCAAATTTGATTGTTGAAATTTGAAAACCAAAACTATATATATATGAAGCAGTGACTTAGAAGGACAAAAATAGATTTATCATTTTATACCATCAAATACACAAGTAAATATATATTACATATGGTCAAAAGTTTTTTTAATGAAAATAGTATAAATAACCATAAAATAATAAAGATATTTTATATAAATTATAACTCTCTATAGGAAAGAAACAATTTTAAATGTTATTATAATTTTAAAGTTCGATTTTCATTAAAAAATTATTTTTCTAAGTAGATGTAGAGTTAGTTCATGTATTTTATTTTTATTACATTTTGTATATTTATAATTTGTACTTCAAAATGAATGGTTTAATATAGAAAGAATGTATGAAATTTGATATTGACGTATTATTATGAAAAATATATAGTCTGCCATAAAAACTACATAGAAATGATAATTTATCATAGTGTTTAAAAATATTAAATTGAATTATATATTATAATTGTTTGATAATTTTATTTAAATTATGATTAAATAGCTATTTCTTTAATTTTTAAAATTTAAAACTTCTTTTCATATTTGTTAAAGCAAATGAAATTACGAAAATACATTATATAGACTATAACTTATAGTAAAAAGAAGAAAACTCAACTTTGAATAAATTTAAAATTTAATCAATTTAATTTCATACATTAAATAGAATCATGAATTATAATATTAAATCTATCTCTTTGAATAAATTAAATATCATATTTCCTAAAATTTTTTAAAAGTTGCTAAGTTTTAACTAAATAAACAATAATAAACAACTGAATTGAAAAATAATTTTATAATATTATCATGACACTTTAGGCAAATCTCACATCGGCTAAGCACCAGATGAAAGTCATATACATAAAAATGGATAAGCGTTAGACTAGCAAGAGGCATATTTTGAGGGTGATGGATCGTCACTCTCAAGGATAAAAACCATGCAGGCTGTAAAAAAACAACGAACAATATCTTACTAAGTCTGGCTAGTGGTGGGGCAAACCTCAGCGAGGATGTTACATGGTGCCTGTATTTGTTTTCTTACTTGCATAGGAAAATTTTAAAGACTTCATTAAAAATAATAAAAATTGAAATTGTCTAAAAGGTTGCTTTCGTTAATTGATTATTTTAACACCACCATCATTTTAATAACTTGCAATCTTTTTGTCAGTTTCCTCTCCATCTTCGAGTGCCCTTTTTCCCTCTCCGTTCATATTCTCCTCCGTACATCTTCTTCTTTCCATGCTTAATCCTCTACGACTGATCAGTCGATGACGATTAACATAGAAAGAAAAATATCACTATCAACATCTTCTTCTTTCCCTTTCCGATCAAAATCCAAACAGAATGGTCCATTACCAACATAATTTTACAATTAAGATTAAAGGTAAGTAACTATCTATTTGCTTCTCTGATCTCTTCTATTTATTGCTTGCCTTAAAATTAACAAAAATGGAATTTGTAAGCTTGATAATTCATCTAGATGGTCAATACCCCGACAAAAGTATGCCTCTATTTCCTCCTCTTTATGCTATTCTCATTTTTTTCACCGGTTTATCAATATTGATCTCTGATTTCTCTATTTCTTTTGATCTATGTTGGTGTTTTTGTTCGTTCTTTGCTTATCTGATTTATTCTATTTACTACTTGCTTTAAAATTGACAGAAATAAATCTTGTAAGTCATGATAATTCCTCTAGATGGTCGATGCCCCTTCTCTCTATGCTATACATCTTTTTTTGTCAAGCTAACTATAAATCTTTTTTTTTTTTTTTTTGGCTATTGATGTTCATAGATAATGGACTCGTTACTGGAATGGGTTTGTAACAGTCTTACTTAAAATCATTGTTGCAATTAATTGGAACCAATATCATCTTTGTACATATACGTTGCACATATGAATCATGGTTTGTACATATCTAACCAATTGAACGATTATGTTTTTTTTTTTTTTTTTTGGATTTACACATTATAGTTATTACTACTTTAGATTGAATATACATCTTTTCTTTTTGTTTTGTTTTCGATGTTCATAGATAATAGACTTGCTGTTGGAATGGGTTAGTAAGGCCTCTTTCGTACACTTACTATCATATTCTGTAATTGTTAGGATATATCTTGCATATATTCTATTGTTATTGTATATATCTATTTTTAGTTAGTATATATTTAGTTACCATAGTTTTAGCAATCAGTTAGCTGATTTGTAGCCTAACATTCCTCTTGTAACTTGTATATACTGTTTCATGATCAATGCAATAGGCACGGAATTGGTTTCCTTCATGGTATCAGATACTCTTACGATCCTTTTCTCCTAACCCTAGCCGCACCTCTCTTCTTCTCCATTCTCCTTCTCTCTTTTTCAAACTCTTCTACATGGCAGACTCACTCAAGTTTCATTCCGCCCTCACCATTACTAATGTTAAATCTCTTGTTCCTGTCACATTAGACAATGAGCACGGTTTGTATCATTCTTGGGCTACCTTGTTTACCAATCTTGCTAGGGTGCATGATCTTTACGATCATTTGGTTCCACCCATGGAGGAGAAGGCTAAGACTGCCTATGAGGCGGCTAAGTCGGCTGATCCAACTCTTTAGGGGCGTTTGGATGTCGTTGTCTTACAATGGATTTACAACACCATTTCTAACGACCTTCTTCACGCTATCATCAAACGCAATGACACAGTAGAGGGGGCGTGGAATCGTCTTGAAGCTCTTTTTCAGGACAACAAAGCCTCTCGGGCTACCCATCTCGAGGAGGACTTTACAAACGCTGTTTTTGAGGATTTCAACTCGATCGATAATTATTGTAATCACCTACAATCTCTGGCGAACAGGTTGGCTGATGTTGATGCTCCGGTAACAAATGGTCGTCTGGTTTTACGTCTCACCGGATCCTTACCAGAGGCGTATGGTGGTATGGTGGACTTTATACAAAATCAAGAGCCTTTGCCCTCCTTTGAGAGTTGTCATTCGAGGCTGAAAATGGTGGAGCGTACCATTAAGGCCCGTCACGCTCGTGAAAATGGTGGTTCTGGTAGCAGGTCCGGTGGTGCCGCCATGGTTGCTGCTCATTCTTCTATGATGTCTGACTCCTCTGCAAGCAACAAACGCAACAACAATAATAAAGGGAGGGGGAATTCGAAAAACAATGGGAAGAAAAAGGCCCAACAAAATTATAATGGGGCCGGTGCTAGTCAGCCGACACATCATCAGCAACAGTGGCAGCCACGTCAGCAGGCCCCTCCGCCACAGTGGCAGCAGATGTGGCAGCCTGGTTGGGGGTGGGTGGACTATTCCGCCTTGCCCTTTTCCCGCTTACTCCTGGCAGCCAAGGCCCAATCCAGCGGCCCAACGTCCTACCTCTCCTGGGTCAGGCTTACTTGGGCCCCGACCTCAAGTTTTCAATGTTGTTGCTCCTTCTGCTTCTAGCTTCACAACCACCAACATTGAGGCCGCTATGCATGCCCTTTCATTCTCTCAACCTGATGGTAACTACTACATGGATACCGGTGCTACATCTCACATGACGGCGGATGCAGATATTCTCTCTTCTTATTTCAATTCAAGCAATAAGCATCATAACATTGTTGTTGGTAGTGGTCATTTACTTCCAATTGTTGGTCACGGTCGCACTACATTGCCTCCCCTTCTCCACCATTTACCCTAAACAATGTGTTACATGCTCCCCAACTCATTAAAAATTTGGTCTCTATTCGTAAATTTACTACTGATAATATGGTTTCTATCTCTTTCGACCCTTTTAGTTTCTCTGTTAATGACTTACAGACGGGGACCAGACTATTGAGATGTGATAGCACTGGGGACTTATATCCACTTTTCTCCAACTCTCAAGCCATTTCTTTCAACAAATCACAATCAATACCCTGCTGCTGAGTATTCCCATCACCTACAAGACGAGCTTTATAGCGCTCAAAAGAAACATCAGATTTATATTTGTGATGAAAAATCCACATAGACCGAATTACATTCACATTAGGAGGTCTAGGCACTAATTCCCAAGTCTTATTATCAATTAAAGCATTAAATTCATCCAACATTGCACTTTTCCAATTATGGTCACTAAGGGCACTAATAGGATTTTTTGGAATAGGAGATATATCCGTAGTGGTGGAAGTGTGGTAATTAGAAGAGTATTTAGGGTTGGGTTTAAAAATGCCATGCGAAGCACTAGTGGTCATGCGTATTGAAGCTGGATTAATAGGCCTTGGAGTGGTGTGAGGAATGGACAAAGGTGTGGAGTGCATAGACAGGGTTGGGCCAAGGGGAAGAGAGGATGGGCCAGAGGAGTGGACCGGACTACTTGAGGTAGAGTCGTCCAAGTGAGAAGAAGGAGTAGTGGATTGCAGTTGAATTGGGCCCAACGGAGTGGCAGACCGTGTGTGGGCAGCAGGAGAAGCTGCTGAATCTGGGCCCGTGTGAGACTGTGACCCAGAGTGAGAAAGAGAGGACGAGTTGGGCTATGGGTTTGGGTCAGGCTGCAGATTTTATGGTGTGGTAGTTTCAGTGATATAATGTAATACTTGAGGATTAATATTATCACTCAAAAAATCATAATTTGAAGGTTGTGGGTTGTGTAGTTTGGAAAAAGGAAATTCGATTTCAACACAACGAACATGACGACAAATTATGATTTTACCACTAGACATGTCATAACATTTGGAGCCACGATGATTAGGAGGCGGACCTAAATAAGCACAAGGAGTTGACCTTTCTTGTAATTTATGAATAGTAGAAGAGGGAAATAATGGGAAAAATAAGCAACCAAAAACACGCAAACTCGAATAATTAGGATCACTTTGATAAAGGATTTGAGCGGGTGATTGATAAGCATACGAGAACCTTCCGCTTCGACTGAGGGGGTGTGTTCGAATATATCCCGCATATATTCTATTGTTATTGTATATATGTGACATCCTACTGAATCGAGTCGTTGCATAGAGTCGAGTCGAGTCGGGCCGAACTAGAACCCGGTTCGAGCCATTTAACGCCAGACTGTGGTAGAATGGGATGTAACTTAAAAAAAGTAAGAGAAGTGGATTTACTTGCATAAAACAAAAAGATTAAGGTATAAGGAGTAGGACTTACTTGCACTAAAATAGTAAGTTGAGGTATTAAAATGTAACATGTAGAAAATGTAGGTATTATTTGGTAATTGTACCATACAATTAAAGAGATAGTTGGGAAGTATACGAGACTTCCATTTCAGTTTGCTTTCTTCATTTTCTTCATCTTCATCTTCAACGTCTTCTTCATCTTCATCTTCCTCTTTATCTCCTTCATCTTCCTCTTTATCTCCTTCATCTTTCTCTTCATCTCCTTCCCTTCTCCATCAATTTTCATGTGATTTAAACACTAAATTCAACCTAGAACTCTATCCAAGTAAGTAGCTTTTCTTAAAGTTCATACTTTTGTGATATTTTAGATGATTTATAAGAGTTATTATGTATAGGAGAGGGGAGCTCAAAGTAGGAGGAAAAGGAAGTTAAGAAGAAGCTTTAAAGCTCTTTTGGTTGAAGGTTTGATATCTCTTTTAGTTTTTTCACATTTTCTTGCATGAATACTTGTGTAGTGTGTTGATAATGAAAACATATATTACTCAATGTTGAATTAGAGGTCTGTAAATGGTGATAATGCATGGGATGAATTGAATGAATGAAGTAGATATTTTTAGTATCTCAAAGATTTTATTGCTTATTATTGTGGAATCGTGTTCTCATGTCAATGAACCTCTGCATGAAAAGTTGAATTTTCTAATTAAAAATTTTGGTTCCCTTTTTTGAAATTCAATTTAGCTATTTTCAGAACATTTGAGATATTTGAACTCACTTTTATTTTTTGTATGACTGGATTTCACATGATAATTTATTCTCCTCTCCTCCCGTATGATAATTTTAGTATTTGAAAGCATTTTTATTGGCAAGCACAAACAAACAAATAATTGACCTACATTATTATGGCTTCTCTAGGAATTAGTGAAGAGAAAGCATTTTTATTTTTGTTATTAGAGTGTATATTCTTCAAAAGTTATATACTCTAATTTGCCATTATTATTATTTCTTTTTTTAGTAGTTTTTGAAAGGTTAAATTATTTGGAATTCATAATTAAATCGATATTTATTGGAATATCTTTTCTTCATCTAATATAAAACATGATGAATTAAATTATCCATGGTACATTTCGTTGGAATTGAAAAATTAATTAGAATCATGAATAGTAAGAAATTCAATTATTTGGTTTCATAGGTGGCATCATTGAAATTATACATTTCAAACTGAGTAAATATTTATTAAAATTTCATAAAGAAAATGACTTTTTGAATTGCACAGTTTCAAACTGAGAGTAATAATGGAGAAAGAATATTTAGCAACAATTGATTATAGGCATCATTTTAGTATTTTAGATAATTAAAATTAAAACTTTTTTTAAAGGAGTTAAAATTGAGTCAATACACGTTAAAGATTTGTAAAGAAAATCAAATTTCAAAATTTGTACGTTACTTTCTTTAAATGGAAGCAGACGTTAGTTACCTTATATAATTAAGCTTTAATAGGAATTAATTTTTAAAAAAAATTAATGTTCAAAATTTGAATCTTACTTTTTTTTATATAGAAGCAAACGTAAGTTGTCTTATATAATTGAGCTTTAATAGGAATTAATTTTTAAAGAAAATCAACGTTCAAAATTTGAATGTCACCATCTGGAGAGTGGAATTCAAAACGAAATTAAATGCTTCATTTTAGTGGTTTAAAATCTTATAATAAATATTAATTGCCTTTCATAATTCTACATTAACAATGTTAATAATTAATAATACTAATTGTGCAAAAAATGTTATTATTGCATTAATAATACTTATAATATTAGATTTTGATTTTCATATTATTCCTTTTATTACAAACATTATAACCATTAAATTATACAGTTTCACACTGAGAGTAATAATGGAGAAAGAGTATTTTGTAACAATTAAATTATAAACATCATTTAGTATTTTACATAATTAAAATTAAAATTGTGTTTTTTTCTAAAGGAGTTAAAATTGAGTTAGTATACGTTAATGACTCGTAAAGAAAATCAAATCTCAAAAATTTGAATGCTACATTCTTTAAATGGAAGCAAACTTTAGTTGTCTTATATGATTGAGCTTTCATAGAAATTAAAATTGAGTCAACAAATACTAATGATTTTTAAAGAAAATCAATGATCACAATTTGAATGTTGTCTTTTTTAATGGAGACTAGAATTCAAAACGAAATTAAATTCTTCATTTTAGTGATTTAAAATCTTCTAATAAAAGTTCATTGCCTTTTGTAATTCTGCCTTAATAAAATTAATAATACTAATTGTGCAAAAAAAAAAATGTTATTATTACATTAATAATAATTATAATATTAGATTTCAATATTCTTCCTTTTATTATAAATGTTACAAACATTAACCTTTTATTATTTTTTCTAAAATCAACATTAGTTTTTTAAGCTTTTCAAATAAAACAAACGTTTCTTGTGCCTAAAAAAGAAGAAGACATTTTAAAGTGTATATAAAAAAACTCGGTGTTTTTGTTTTTTTTCTCAAGTGCCTTTTGGTATTCTTTTGTTTAATCATTATTGCATGGATTGTTTAAAATCAAACAGACGTTTCTTATACGTAAAGAAGAACAAAGAGAAGAGAATTTGAATTGTTTCTCAATCTCAAAGTGTTTGTTTTCTTCCTCAATGCCCTAAGGTATTACAAGAACTATTTAACGTTTGTGTGTTTATGTGAATAATAAAACTACAATTGCGAAGTTGAAACGTTTAGAATTAGTAGTTTGTCTTTGCAATATCTTTAATATATATAGTTCATGTTGAATGATAAAATTACATTCGATCTTTCATTTCAAATATTATCAGTATAAATATTATCAGTATGACTATGAAAAACTCTTTTCTTCGTGAAATAAATAGAATAAGAGATGATTAGTCGATAATGGTTAGATTTTTCTTTTCTTAAAAGGTTATAACTATTTTTGAAAACCTTTTAGATATTTAGATATTAAGCTTGCTTGATTTGACTTTTTGATGATATAAAACATGATTTTAATGAGTGAAAGTGATGCTTGATGAGTATACGATACTGTCTATGTCTTAAAATGATTTTGTAATGTTTTCATGAATTTTTTAAGCCATGACCAAATAAGAGAGCTCCTGCCCCACCGTCGTTCAATGTGTGTATTTTATTTATTTTTAATTAAAATCTTAATTAATATGTTGGAACAATGAAATCATGCATGCCATTTAAATTTAAGTTGTGTTTAATTTTGACGACTTATATTTTTTATTGATTGATATTGCTGATTAATGATATTTATTTTGGTATTTTATCAATTAAAAAGTGATTTTATGCTATGGACTGATTGGATATTTTTCAAATTATATGGACTGTTTTGAGATATTTTCCAAGGACTTGGTAACATTTCCCTAAGCTTGGAGCGTTATGGAATAAATTTGATAAAATATGGAGTAATTAAGGAGGATTAAAAAACTAATTGAATGATTAATTGAAAATTTTAATTAATTATCACCTATATTGAGGACATGTAACATTTCGACAATATAAGTATTGATATTATAATTGAAACCTTAATTAAGGATTAAGTATGGACTAGAGTAAAGAAAATTAATTAACATTTCCATGTATTCCACGTGGGTCCAATTCATAATAATCAAGGACTTTAAGGATCAAATGGTAAATTAACATTAATTAAGATGATAATTAATCATGATTAGTGTTAATTTGGTGATGACAATAATCTAAATGGTTAGTTATAATTTAACTATTTAGATTAGTAATTATTAGATAATATTTAAATTAATTAGGTGATTAGTTGATAAATAATTATTAAATTAATTAGGTAGTTTATACAATAATTTGGCAATTGAAATGAATTATTGGATTCAACAATCCTCATTAGGTAAATTAATTTATCAATTCATCAATTTAAGTCTCAATTATGAAAATTTAAGAAAGTATGGAATTATGAATTATTTAGATGATATTTTGTTAAATTGAAATTACTGCATTAGGATTTGTGCCGTTTATGAATTAAATGATGATTATGTGAGAATATGATTTTAATTGAATTAAAGTCATGTGAAATGAATTATTAAGTTATAAATGAATATTTTATGAATGGTAACTTTAATATGATTGTATGAAATTATGTTGAAATTGAAAATTTATGTGATTATAAGTATGATTATGTAATTTAATTGTGAAATAGAAGAAATTGTTTATGATAAAATATATTGATATAAAAAATATGAATTTATGAAAAATGAATTTTATGATAAGGAATATTTTTCAGATTGTAAAAGGAATTACTAGAGTAATTATGCGACCGAATTTTTATTATGGACATTGTTATAAATAATGATATGAACTAAATTGTATGTAATAAATATTTTTACTGACCTTAGTCTATTTGGTTGAGTCAATTGTTGTATAGAGGTATGACATATAATAGAAAAAATAATACTGTCTACATATGATATAGGAGGCTAATGAACGCCATTTTATAAAAGCTTATGAACTCCACTCTTATGGACACTAACGAACCTCAATTTTTAGATATGAGCATTTGATTTCGAACGACAGCTCATATGATGTTTTCAAGTCGTAGATTTGTTGTGAAATTCGCTGTCTACTATTTAATTCTTCTAAGTATACTAAAGGTCTAATTAAAAATATAATTTTTATAAATTAATTAAATAATTAAATATATTGTTCATGTGGAAATATACTGAAATATGTAATGCTATGATTTAATATGATTTTATGCTATTAAATGATACATGATTATTGGATTTCATGTTATTGTTGTATTTGAATATTTTACTATGTGACTAAATTATGCTATGAATGTTGAATGTTGTCTGATTATGATAAAATATTGTGTTAGGAGAACGTGTGATATTATGAAAGCTTATGTATATTTTCCCGTTATAAATAGAAAAATAAAAATCATTAAGCTTTATGCTTAGATTGTTGACTTGTCACATGCAAGTTGGTGATATGTTTTTGTCTTATATTATTTAAATTTTTAAAAATTTATATAAAATTAATGTGAATATAATGGTTAATTAATAAAACAAACAGTGTGTATACATACATATACTTCATATCATCATTTATCTAGATATATAGATATAACAATAAAATATTATATATGTATATTTAAAATTAAAATTTTTAACAAACATAAACAAAAAAAATATTATAAAAAATATATATTTTCTCTTATTTAGTCATCTCCTAAATAAAATAATTTAAATTATAATAAAAATAGAATCAAATATTTAGAAAATAAATTTAAAAAATAAAATATAAAAAATTTTAAATGTCTTATTCTCATATATGTTTATTAAATAATAAATTTCAAAAAGATAAAATTTAAAATTTAGTAAAACTTAATTATTTATATGTATTTATCTAAAAATTAAAATAAATTATATCCAATCAATTAATAAAATATAATTTTCTAATTGGTCATAATTAAAGTTATTTTAGAATGTTCAAATTTCATTAAGGGCGCTATCAGAAATCCCGTTATTTCCCATATTCTCACGTTTATATATAGTATAGATAAATATAAATTTTAATAGTCTACGAGGTTGAGATTTATTCCCTTCATCTACAAATAATTGTCATATTTGCATTTTTATTATCCTTTAAGAAAAATATTTAATTTGTTTAAATCATTGAATATACCGATTATATTGCTCTTATTTACAATAAAGAGAAAATGATTTTTGAGAATTATACCAATTAGTATTTGCCATTTACAAATGGTAAAAATGGAAAAGAATTATTATTTCTAAACTCCACAAATATGATACTTATTCGTAGACATGGTATTTTCGTAAATGTGACACTTATTTGTAGACAGAGGGAACATTAGTATAGAGCAATATGGCACCAAACTCAATGAAAAATTGTGGATAACTTATCCCTTTCTCTGTTTTTTGTGCTCATGGATTTTCTATTCCTAATTCAGATAATTTTTTACATATTTTTTTTTTATTATGTTTAGATGAGACAACAATATCAGAAGAAAGAAAATAAGGAGAAAAATTAAAATCGCTTTTACTTTATTAGGAATAAGAAGAAAAATATTGAAGGAAATGAAATGTGTACAAAATTTCTCTTGGCCTCACCAAAATTGAATCTTTCCAAAGTTGGAGTGAAAATAAGACATTGAAGGGAAGATTATCCACAAGTAATTACAATATCTATACATATTCTGAGTTTTAAAATATATAAGAATAAGGTCAGAATTGTAAAATTATAGTTTAAAAAACGAGAGAATATATATATATATATATATATATATTTTTTTTTTTCCTCCCATGGAAATAAGACAGAAGAAAAATAATTGAATTTTTTGTACTATTTTCATTCCCTATTTTCTTTTTTCCATTAGCTTATTTCCTCTCTAATCCAAACAAAGTGTTTATGCTTTTATGTAGAATCATGGTTGAGTTATTCAGATTTCATAACAAAGTTACAAAATGTAGGCATTAATATAGAGAGGTAAATGGTTAAAATGGGGAAAAAAAAAGGACTAGTAGGTCCTAAGTTCAGAATAATTATTCCCCTTTTCTTCAAATTTGATTTCGCCATTGTTCTCCTTTCATTTTCTTCATCTTGACTTCGTCACCGATTATTTTAATTTCTTTTCTAATTTTTTTCCAAGTCAATATTTTTAATTTATAGAATTTTTAAATAGATGATTTTAGACAAATATAAATGATATAATCAAGAAGGGAAAATAAAATTCTGCAACAGCTAATTAAGGTAGCATAAAATAAAGGAATTTGAAGAAACATTGAAAAATATTTAGTAAATTAAACATATTTATATATTTCTTCTATATATACATATTTTACATATAAAATTTACTATTATTATCACAATTTAAATATCCTAAATTCTCACACAGCATGGTAAAAAAAAAAAAAAGAAGACAAAATAAAAAAAAGAAAAATACTAATTTCGCCACTACCGGTCCACCGAGTTAAATGTATGACTAAGAATTGTCATTGGAATTATGTGGTCCCCTTTGGAGACTAACCAACGAGAAGTAAGCTCCAGTGGGTCCCTTACCCAACAAAGACGAGTGGGTCCCTTGTTCAACGACCTGCCCTTTATCCAAAACGGCAATAAGATCACAGCTCTGTATGGTACTAAGCCTATGTGCTACAACCACACTTGTCCTCCCAACCATCACGCGCTCTAGCGCGTCTTGGACCACCTTTTCTGATTGGCTATCTAGCGCACTAGTAGCCTCATCTAATAGCAAAACCGATGGATTTTTCAGTATTGCACGCGCTATTGCAATACGTTGCTTCTGCCCTCCTGATAGTTGCACTCCTCTGTCCCCACACCACGTGTCGTATCCATCCCGTAATCCAGCGATGAAATCATGAGCGTTCGCTGCCTTAGCGGCCTCGATGATCTCTGATTCATCGATTTTATCCGATGTACCGTACACTATGTTTTCCTTGATTGTGCCCGCAAATAATGTAGGTTCTTGACTAACTAGAGCAATGTATTTCCTCAATGATCTCAATTGATATGATCTTATATCTCGACCGTCAATTTTCACAACGCCCTTAAGTGGATCGTAAAATCTCTCAATTAATCCAATTATAGTTGATTTTCCTGAACCACTTTGTCCAACCAATGCTGTTGATTTCCCTGCTTCAATTTTAATTGAGAAGCTTTTGAAGATTATCACATTGGGCCTAGCTGGATATGCAAAGTCCACATCTCGAAGCTCGACATTGCCCATTATGGTTTCAGGCTCAAAACCGTCGGGGTCTTGGGGCTCAATTTTTGTATACCGGTCTAATACAGCAAAGACAGATCCAACGGCGTCCGCGCCCTTGGCTAAGTCCGTGGTCATGCTTCCAGCATCGGCTATGACACGGCCTGTGCTCACCAACACCATGAACGTCTCAAATAGGTCTTTCGCAGTTATGTACCCTTGTGAAATGAGCTTTCCACCATACCAAAAGTCAAGAGCCCATGTACAAGACATTAAGCTTTGGGAGGTGCCAAGCCCAATACCTGCAAACAATGATTGTCTTATGCTTTCCCTTTGAGGGCCTTCTTGGGCTTTTTCGAGCATTTTCAGGATCCGATCTTGGGAGGAGAAGGCAGTAATGGTCCGAAGGTTGGACACTGCCTCTCCGGCGATCTTGCTGCTCTCATCTTGGGCTTTAATGGCTCTCTGGGACATGCTTTTGAGCAGAACTCGGCGCGTATAAAAGCAAACAATAATTAAGGGTTGGACCGCTATCATCACAACAGCAAGCCTCCAAGCAATTACAAGGCCCATAGTGCAGGCTAAGATTACAGCTGAGACTGTTTGTACAACAAGAGCCACTCTATCACCTACTAGAGACCTCACCTGCTCATCAATAAAATCAAATATTCAGCCCATAGAAGTCTAAAACCGAATCAATTGTTGGTTTGGTTGTATCATTCGAGTAAAATAATAATAATGAATCTTAAATAATTAAACTAAGACAAAAAGAGTATAACTAAGATTGTTAAAGAACTCGAATACGGTAACTCAGTGGCAAAAAGCATTTGCAAGATTAATTACCATGGCTCATGTCATGAGTTCAATCTTTCGTAACACAAACTCCTTAAGGTCAACCATTCTGTGAACCGTTAAAATGGACATGGGTGAATATAATATTTGCAATTTGCAGCTAGATGAACTGTCCTGACTGTTAAGTCTTTCTCATATACCAGCTGTTACAGAGTTATTATGCTGAGGAATCTATAGGACCCATTATTCCCTTTGAAATGAAACGACAAAGTACAAAGTCCTTTCTCAACGATTCAACAATAGGTATGGCCCTAATGGGAAGCATTACTACGACCTCCATTTCTCATCTTTGCCCACAAATGTGAGGTTTGGGCATCGAGTCAAAAAGCTTGTCAAAATCATAACCCACTGAAAACTTCAAAGTTGACTTGTCAAATACAGATGTGTTCTTCTTTCTTTCATCTTATAATGTTAGCTAAGACTTAGTTATAGCTTTTTGCATTATAATAATATGGAATAAACAAATGAATTATAGGAATTTCTCCTTTTTTGTTTTGTTTTGTTGACGACATGTCAAGTATATAATAGTGATTTGAAAACTCAGATTCAAGACAGTCTATTCTCTGTATCAACCCTCAATACGAGAAATAATTAGGTTTGGTCTAATTAGACCGCTAATTTAATGGCATGTTTTTTTTTTTAATTAAGTCAAATTTTAATTAAAACTATCAAATTTCATACTCAATGTGGAGATAAAAATTAGGTAGCAAGAGGTAGAGGGAGTAAGGACTGGGGCAGCCCAGGCCCCACAAACTCTAAAACTTTTTCTAGTTTTGCTTTATAAATAGTGAAAAAAAAAATTCTTCACTTGGTCCTCTTTATTTTTGAAAAATGTTCTTTGCCCCTCAAATTCTTAAGTCTAGCTCTACACCCTGAAAGTAGCAACACCTAACAGTGGATAAAGCTTGCTTAGCTAACAAATTGTGATTATGAACATGTTTATATAAATAAAAGAGAATACGTACCACATTGGCATCTTTGGCAAGTCTAGAGCAAATTGCACCACTAGAATTCTCATCTTGATCAAACCAACCAACTTCAAAAGTGAGTATCTTTGAAAGCATCCTCTCTCTTATCCTCTTGGTCAAATATTCACCCATATATGCAAAATTGTAATGTTGAACGATGTTAACAATCAGTGAGAAGATTGCTAGCCCCAGAAAGATTAATGCATACATCCTTATTTGTTCCTTGATCTCATTATGGTCCTTCAAAAAATATATAGATATCATTGACCCCATTGAAAATGCATATACTGGCTGAACTCCTCCAAATAATATTGCCCCTAAACATCCAAAACTTGCTTGTTTCCACTCTGGCAAGTTCAATGCTAGCAATCTCCGAAATGAGGGTACCGGAAATTTTTGCTCTTCCTCTACCTGTACATTTTCTCCAGCAAAGGAAGCTCCACTTGGAGCCATTGAATTATTAGAACTTGATCTACTCACTAGCGATAATCTTCGACTACTTGTGTTATTCATGTCCATTTTGGAAATTAAAGAAGAGGAAGCTGTCAAGTGATCATCTTCCGTAGTTTTATCTTTTTCTGTTTGTTGAAGACGGACTAATGAAGTGTATAGTCCATCTTCATTTTCAATTAATTCATCATGAGACCCTGTTTCCATAATCTGGCCATTTTGAACAACAGCGATCACATCAGCATTTCTAATGGTGGAGAGACGGTGAGCAATGACAATGGTGGTGCGCCCTACAGCAGCCTTGTCTAGGGCCTCTTGGACAATACGTTCAGATTCAGAGTCCAATGCACTTGTTGCCTCATCAAGAAGGAGGATTCTTGGTGCCTTGATTATCGCTCTTGCAATGGCAATTCTTTGTTTTTGTCCTCCTGACATTTGAATTCCTCTCTCGCCAACCTGTTAATCATGTATTAGTTATATATTTTCATTAGAAGACAAATCATGGATTAAATTTATGATTTAAGACAAGATAGAACATGTCTAACTGTCCATACAGTGGTGTACAGTCTTGCTTTAGTTTAGCACAAAAAGTAGGTTCTTTATCATGATATTAGTTTATAGTTCATGTAAGAAACTCTAGTTGAATGATTAAGAGTTGCATGTTGTCTAGTTTATTATTCATCAAACACACTCTTTCTTTTCTTAAAAAAAAGTGTGAATCAAAAGTGATAATATATATATATATAATATTATTGGATTAATGCTTGGGTAATAAAAAAAGCAAAAAAAAGTTAAAAGCTTATACTATTCTGCTTTAAAACTTTATTATATACCAGAAAAATAAAAATTGCAAGAGAAGAAACGTTCAGTGCATTGTTCATAAACGGTTGGGGAACCAGGAAACATGATATGTGGGTGGGTGTCCTTATCTTGCTCCAATTTATGACCTGAAGCACGTTCCCACTTTTAAAGGTATTCCTTGATCCTCACTTTATCATATACTATTTCTTTTCTGTGAAGGCTTTCAGTTTCAAGATAGAAGGTGCATAAAACAACAAAAATAAATATATAAATAAATAGAGTGGTTATCTCGGTCACATGACTCGTGCAACTCTGAAATCAAATGATGGAAACACACATGGGTGCCCATTTTTAGGACTTGGGAAAGCAATATATGGCATCTTGCAGGAAAGGTATGGGAGTAATTTAATTATGTGGGGGGTCCATAAACCATTATCTAGAATTGATTGGCAATAATTTCCAAGAAAAATTAAAGTACTATATGGTGTAGAAAGTACTTGATAGACAATAAAACATAAATAATGAATAGTTATTGATGACAAGTTGTCGTTTTGTGAAGAATCACAAATTTTAATTATGAATGTGTGTATAAAAGCATAAAAAATGTTGCAAGTCAAATGTTTTATACTTTGTAGTATAGTGGGTGATGGTGTAGTTTATGTGAAAAGGACAAGCAGAACTAACCTGAGTATCATAACCATTAGGCAACTGACAAATGAAATTATGAGCATTAGAAGCTTTAGCAGCTTCAATAACTTGTTCTATCGTGGCATCTTCTTTGCCAAATAGTATGTTTTCTTTAATACTTGTTGCAAATAGTGCTGGTTCTTGGCTCACTAAACCCATTTGTGACCTTAGCCACTTGAGTTGCAACTTGTCAATAGAAACCCCATCAACAAGTATTTCCCCACCAAGTGGGTCATAAAATCTTTGCAGTAGTGCTATTACTGTTGATTTGCCTGAACCACTACCTCCCACCAAAGCCACAGTCCTGCCTGCAGGAATATTTAGGCTAAAATCTTTCAAAGTTATACTTTCTGGCCTTGATGGGTATGCAAATTCTACATGCTTAAATTCAACTTCGCCTCTTACATTTTCCAAAATTTCACCTTCCATATTTTCTAAATCAATTTTTGGTACTCTTCTTATCACTTCCATTATTCTTTCTCCAGCTGAACATGCTTCAGAGAAATACTTCACATTGGATAAGCCAGCACCGAGGGCTCTGATATCGGACCAAAGACCAAAAAGAAAAGGAAAGAAAATGAATAGAAAGAAATCAAACATATAGGGAAAAAAATTATTGAATTTTAAAATTTAACATGGAAATGAAAAGTTGTTGCTGGTCAAAAATTAATGTTCGAGTTGTCATATAGCATAAGATTTCAGAGCCTCAAACCCAACTCAAGTCATTAATTTCAATTTTTGCCATCATACGAGGCATTTACACCCTAGAAAATAGGATACTCCACTAGCAATTTTATTTTATTACCATAATAGGAAAAAAAAAAAAAAAAAACATATCCAAAGATTATTGAAGAAACTGTCAAGAAACTTACAATCCACCAACAGCAATAGAAGCACCAACAGCAAAAACAGTTCCTCCACGAGCATCATGGTACATGACCAATCTGCTGCCATAATAAGACATGAAAGCCCAAATAGCAAAAACAACACCGTTGCTTCCAATGGCCAAGCCCTTAGCTAGACCCTGTTTGAGTCCCAGCTTCACTGAAAATTCAAGAGCTGCAGAGTATGCAGATATAGTTTTGCTTTCCCCAACAAAGGCATACACAGTCCTAATTGAAGATATTGCCTGCTCAGCTATCGTACCTGCCTTATTATATTCTTCTCTTATCTTTCTTGCCAATTCCATCAAAGTCCTCCCATATATCAAACCAGGAATCACCAAAAGGATAATAAAAGGAAACCCCACAATTGCTAGCCTCCAGAGCATCACAAACCCAGCAATGTAGCAACCGAAGAACATGGAAGCATTCATCAGAAAATTTGGTACCTGATTTGGCATAACAAACATCAAAATTTAGTTCAATTTGATGTAAGTACTGAAATCTTACTCATAAGCTTTGGCTAATTTGATAAACTTGCTTCCAGGATTGTAAGGTTACAGTTCTGAACCAATTTAAAACCAAAATTAACCCATAAAAAAAATGGAAAATTTTTTTTGTTCGATGCAAGGTGAAATTAATTCAATGTCAAACCTTTTCACTTAGAACATCTTGAATTACTAGGCTATCATTTGAAACACTTGTAATGACCTCTGCTGTACTTGTTACATGCAAATCAAAATAACCCACTTCTTGTCTTAGTACTGCTTTCAAATACCTCGCCCGCATTCTGGTAGCTTGCCTTTCTCCTGTTCTTGTCCAACAATATCCCTCTGGTAATAATCCAGGACAGATGAACCCAAATAAATTAAAAACAATATGTAATTCACGAAAAATATCATACAACTAATACTAATCATTGAATTTGGTCAAACCCACCTAAGAAACAAACAACCCATTGTCCAACAGCCACATAACAAAGCGCCACCGCGTTCTGCCAATCCAAAAATGTATTAGTTAGGTGCAATACGAAGGAAAAAGGCCATAAATATAGAGAAAGTCAAAAGAAATAAATAATTTTTCAAAAGTAACCTTGTTGATGTTCTGAGAGAAATTATTTGCAGAAGGAGAAGCACCGCCAATATTGTTCATTAATTTACTAGTTACAAGCAACACTAGTGGGGTAGAAAATCCATCTCCAATGGATCCAATAAACCCAAGAATCATCAACAACGAATCTACACGGTCTGCATGCATGAAAATCGATTTAATGGACCCAAGATTACTGCTTTTCTTCTTATCAGTGCCCATGTTTAAACCAACAATAGCTACTTCGTACACTCTCTGTGAAGACACAGAGTGAGAGAGAGAAAATTGGAGTTACAGCACTTCTGGTGTTGGAGACTATGACCACCGGCTGTTTGCTCCCAAAAGGATTATGTCCTACACTACTCACAAGGTGCAAATTTGGAGACAATCCCCTTCAATATGGGTGGTGTGTGTATATATATACATATACACAGGTACAGCCATGAGTGAGGATCGCCAAATACTACTATTCAAATTTGGGAAAAATATTTACCTATAGGCTATAGCTGTTGTAAAGTCCACCTATAAGCCAACCAATAGAGTTATTTGATACTCCTACGTTTTTTGAGTAACTTCCCTTTAAAAATAACTTACTTTTAAAAAATATTTTCTAATAAAAGTTTTCCCTTCAAAATTATTTTCTAAATGATTTATTTTAAACAATAATAATAATAATAATTGATTAAAAAAATATTAAAATCTAACTCAAAAGACAATAAAAATATTTATAATAATAAAAATTTCGTATTTTAAAATTTTTATGGTTAAAAATATGAAAAAATATAAAAAATGATTTGAAAGTGATCGATAATCGATAGTGGTGACCGGTAATAATAGCTACCGAGATTAATAAATATTTTCTTCACTTGAAAATGATAATCGACTTAGTTTTCCTTCAGTTAAAAAATATTTTTCATTGACTTAGTTTCCTGAATGCCCTAAACAAAGAAAAATTATTTAAAATATTTATTGCAAATTATTTTACGGAAACAAAATGGAGCCTAAATTTCGTCAATTTCTCTTTTATTACCTTAATTCTTCATTAAAAATTGAATTTTAATTAATTTCAAAAAGAATTTAGTAGCAATCATGTAATTATTATAAAATAATTTAGATTTTATTAATTGTTAATATAAAGACATTAAAAAAATGACTAAAAATTATGGTTTAAAAATAATAATTATAAAAATTAAAGTTGATAAAAATTATGAAATAGAAAAAGTATAAAGAATATGGATTTTTTTTTTTTTGCTAAAAAAAAGAAATAGTGAAAAATAGTTATATATTATTCTTAAATGAATCTATTCATCCACCAACCTCTAATTACTTGCCCATTTAAAAAATTATTGTTCTTTATTATTTTATTTTGAGTCAAAAGCCAATGACATTATTATTTATAACAAATTAATATTTTTATTAAATTACACCAAGGGTAGCTAATTGGATAATGGCAACATATGTCTGTGTGATATATTTAGGAAATACTGATTTTTTTTCACCGATAGTTGATATTATAAATCAATGGATTTCCAATATTGGTTAAGCAAGCGGGTAAGTCATACAATATGGATAGCCGTAGTTAAAGGACTTGACTTCGAGAGTCGAAATCTCTCACTTTTCATATAAGTGATATTATCAAGACCACATTTGGTCGACAAGAAGAAAAAAGGGAATTGAATTTAAGTGTACGTATAAGTCGCATTTCTATTTATTGTTAATTAGTTTATATATCACTTTTAAATTTATTATTTTTGAAAAAAAAAAATCAATTTTCATACATTTTTATTAAATCATTTTTTAATAATTTGGATTCTGTTACTAGATTACATCTTTATAAAAAGCTAATTAGTATCCATTTTACATAGATTTAGCTAATAATTTTCATTTAAAAAATTATTACTTTCATTTCTAACAGGTATGTATGTTTCTATATATCTTGTATGAGAACTGAATTCTACTTAAATTTCATTATTAGTGTTCAAAGAAAATTAATTAATGATACTATATATATTTTATTAGTGACCAATGTGTATTTTATCAGGGGGTTCATTTATAATATTATAAGGGCAAATGAGTAAATATGTGGGATATAGATATATATATATATATATATATTTTTTTCCCGTTTGGCCAGTTGATTTCAACGATTCCCTTGTTCCCTATATAAACCCTTTTTTTATTCATTGTGAAGGGTAATACTCTCAATTAATGTCAATTAATATATAGAAATTATTTTTTTAAAATGGACGGTGAAAATAGTCTATATTGCTTTTGGATTATTTAGCTTGAAATGAAGGATTAAAAAGTAAAGAAAAGGTTTGATCTAAAGATTAGAAAACATTGAAAGAAAATAAGAAACATTTAGGTTTGGCTTGTTGTCGTTTCGTATTTGTTCATTGTGACTATTTAAAAAAATGGTGGATTTTTTAATCATATAAGGATAGGTAAAATAAAGTTGAATGAACACGTGCTTAGAAAAAAGCAAAAAAAATCATTGATGAATTTTAATCCTCTCCCAGAATTTCTGATGGCGTCATTAATGACGCCACTTGATTTCTAGGCCCACTTGGACAAGATTACCATTAAAACCACACACACACACACACACACACACACACACACACAGATATATATATATATATATATATATATATATATATATATATATATATATATATATATATATATATATATATATATATATATATATAAGTAGAGCAATTTGCATTACTTAGACGTTAAGTGTAATCCTTTAAAATTACCAAATATGAAGAGAACAATAATTATTTAGCATGGTTGTAAGAAGATAAGATGCAATGAATTTAGCACGGTTGTAAGAAGATAAGATGCAATGACAATAATTATAAGAAGATAAGTTATTTTATATTTTTATATAATCTGTTTATCATGATAATATCTATTAGTTACATCCCATCAAGATAATATATTAAATTAAATTAAAATTTAATTAAAATATAAATAATCTAAGCCATAAAATAAAAAAGTACTTAATTTCTTATTTTAATGATTACCTTGGTGTATGGGGTATTCTTATATACTAGGAGTTGGATTGCACGAACAAGAGATATGAAACATACGAGATATATGACAATAAATAAACAATCATTTATAATAAATAAAAAATATAAAACAAAAAATACATATTTTTTATTTTAATATAATTAGTTTAAATTAAAATTAAATTAAAGTACATATAACCAAACTATAAAATAAAAAATATTTAATTTTTTATTTTAATGATTATCTTGACGTATGAGGTAGTTTTATATGCCAAAAGCTAGGTTGTATAGACACAGGACACGATATACGGGAACGTACATGATATAATAATAAATAAACAATCATTTATAATAAATAATAAACATAAAATAAAAAATACTTAATTTTTTATTTCAATAGAATTAGTTAAATTCTCAAAATTATTATCACTATTGAAAAATCTATATAATATATAAAAGCATGGTAGCCAAATATATGTAGCACAATTTGCCACTTGACATTATTTATTATAAAATTAATAAGTAATCCACACGCTTAAAAAGAGCGTGAATAAATAATACATTACTATTAAATAAACAATATATAAACAATTTAAAAATATATAAACTGGAACGTACGAGATACGACAATTTTTAAAAAAGCAGGACATCCATACACTTAGGACACACTACACTAAATAATTAATACATCAATATTTCAAATAAATAAACAACAGTTTATAATAAATTATAAACATAAAATAAATATAAAAAATTTAATTTTTTTTATTTCAATGACACAAAAAATATCCAAAAATATTTCATTTTTTATTAGTAATAAAAAATCTTGGTTAATTAACTTGGTGTATAGAGTAGTCTCATATACCAGGAGCTGAGTTGCATGGAATCGGGACATGAGATACATAACGTACGGAATACGATAATTTTTAAAAAATGTAGGACGTTCACTCGCTTAAAACATTCTATATTAAACAAGTAATACATTAATATTTTAAATAAATAAATAATCATTTATAATAAACATAAAATAAAAAACACTAAATTTCTGAATTCAATGACACAAAAACAAATAAAAAAAACACTTCATTTTTATTGGTAATAAAAAAATTTTAGTTGATTAGCTTGATGTATAGAGTACTCTCATATACTAGGAGCTAGGTTGCACAAACACAGGACACGAGATATAAGAATGTATAAGATACGATAATTTTTAATAAATGTAGGACATCCACACGCTTAGGATACAGTACACTAAATAAGTAATACATTAATATTTTAAATAAATAAATATTTATTTATAATAAATTATAAACACAAAATAAAAAAAAACTTAATTTCTTATTTCAATAACATAAAAACAATTAAAAAAAACTTTATTTTTTATTACTAATAAAAAAAACCTTGGTTAATTAGCTTGGTGTATAGAGTAGTCTCATATGCCAAGAGCTTTGCTACATAGGAACGGGATATAATAATTTTTAAAAAATGTATGATATCTACACCCTTAGGACATAGTACACTAAATAAGTAATACATTAATATTTCAAATAAATAAATAATCATTTATAATAAATCATAAACATAAAATAAAAAAATACTTAATTTCTTATTTTAATGACACAAAAGCAAATTAAAAAAAATACTTCTTTTTTATTTGTAATAAAAAAAA
This sequence comes from Jatropha curcas, assembly GCF_041381405.1. NCBI lineage: Eukaryota > Viridiplantae > Streptophyta > Magnoliopsida > Malpighiales > Euphorbiaceae > Jatropha > Jatropha curcas. The sequence goes on from NC_143161.1 coordinate 8,659,038, forward strand.
TCTTGGTTGATTAGTTTGGTGTAAGGAGTAGTCTCATATACCAGGATCTAGGTTGCACGAACACGGAACATGAGATATGAAAATGTACGGATACGACAATTTTTAAAAGTAGGATATCCATATACTTAGGATACACTACACTAAATAAGTAATACATTAATATTTCAAATAAATAAATAATCATTTATAATAAATCATAAATATAAAATAAAAAATACTTATTTTTTTATTTTAATATAATTAGTTAAATTCTAAAAATTATAATCACTATTGAAAAATATATTAATAGTGTGTATGCATTTTTTTTATGTAGGTCATACCATGCCTAATTTTTGCTATTGCATACCTTATAAAAAGTTTCGCATGACAAAATTAAAATGGTTTTAAAAGGAAAAAGAAATTTAAAATCCTTCTCTCATTTATGGGTTTAGTAATTGTTGATTTTCTAATGTTTAGTAATATAAATTTTGAATTTCGTGTATCTTGTTGTATTTTTTTTTAATGCTTTTAATGATATGTGTAGCTATTAATTGAAATTGCTTCTTCCAAAAGTTAAGAGGCAGTCCATTATGAAATAGAATTAACCTAACTACATTCAGCACATATTACTAATTTTTGTTGGGGAGTTTGATATGTGATACCTTTAAAATTGTTTCAAATTTTTTACTAATTTCAACTAAATAATACAATATAAGCAAAAGTTACTAGATTCATCGAGATATGGAAGAGCATACAAGTTATTATATTCACTTTTTGAGTCTTTAATAATTATTTTAGCAATTACATATCTGATTTGACCTGCGAACGAATATCCAAGCATTAGCCGATCTAAATTTATTTATGAATTCTAATTTTTCAAATCGAAATGAATCTAATTTCGATTTCACCCCTCAAGTATGTTATTGGGATCGTTTTAAAATTGTTAATCTAAATGGTAATTTCTATAAAATAAAAGATAAAAAGAAGGTATAAGACTTAATGAAACCGATAAAATTGCATTAAAATTAAAAATGAGACTAAAAATTGAAAAATTTAAAATAGAGACTACCAATTGACAAATTTTAATTTCAAATCTCACTGATTTAAAACCATAAATTCACAAATTTAGAATCTAGGACTTCAAGTCGAAGGCGTTAGTTATCATTCTTAGCAATCAAAGAAAGGGCAAAGAAGCAAGAAGTGATTTGATTTATTTTTAAATTTTATGTAATTTAAAATTTATTTTTCCTAAGGAAATTGACAACGAAATGACAACGAGGTATTCCCACTGCCCACCACACATGTTATGCGTGTAACCTGACCCACTTGTTAACTAATCAAGCAAATTTTTTTAAATAAAATATATCAACCAAATCGAGTAATAATTTAATTTATATATTCATCACGTCATGTGCTTTTCATTTCATATATTTGACTTTTCATTTTTTTTTTTTTAATTCTAACGTCTGAATGGATTTTTATAATGGGTAATTATTATGATTTGGTGTTGCATGTTTTCTTATATGATAGTATATAGTATATAGTTATAATATTAATGTGTAATTAATAACTTTACCATGTTAGCTATGACCATTGACTCAAATGGTAAGTCACAATTGAATTCCACGGACAATTTTTAGATTAGTAGAAATTCGAGACTTGAAAAACATTGAAAAAACAATCACAAATTTCGAATTAATGAGAAAAATCTCATATCTAAAATATATGACTAATTCATAAATTTGACTCTAATCTTTGACCGATTATCTTTGTGGTCCTTTTAATTTTGCGAGGGTTCAATTATAACTATATTTTTTCATATTTTAGTAATAACTATATCCCTGGTTAAAATAAAAAAAAAATGGCTGACAATCCAAATTTAACCATGCCAGAGATTCAATTCATGCAAACATAGTAAATAAAATAGATAAAAACTCAAAACTAATCAAATAAAATTTAAACCAATAATCTTGAAAGATCTTTCATTATTTGTAAAAAAAATAGGTTTAAGAGAAATTAATAGAAAGCAACAAATTCACAAATGTTATAATAATTAATAATAAAAGAAAAAGCAAAGAGCTCTTATTACTGGATTTCTTCATTAAAAAAAAGTATTACTTTGGTAATATTTGTAAACCAATAAGTTCGTCAAATTTCGTGTGAATATAAATAGTGTGGCTGTGCTAGAAAACTTCAATCATAAATTGTGGTATAAGCTTTTATTATTTTTCCCTACCGTGTCGTTCTTAGTTTTCGGTGGGTTCTTCTCCTAGAGGGGAAAGAGAAAGAGGAAATGGAGGAATTATTTATTTTTATAGTCAATCTTTTTGTTACACTATTTTTGCATGCTCTATTCATGAACTATTCATTCACATTTAAGGCAAAAGCCACGGTAAATTGATTGCCAAGAATACAAAACTGAGGTCTCTACAAATATAAATTCCTCACTTTTTATTGATAAATGATAATAGTTAATAGCTATATAATAAAACAATAAATTAAAAATGCAAAAAGAAAAAAAAAATCAGCACTTCAAAGTTTTAGTTTTGTGCAATGTCAGCTTTGAAGGTTCTGTTTTTATATATTTATATAGATATAGATAGATATGAAAGCGTAGACAGTGAGGAAACCAAGAATTAAAGTTAGGGACTAAAAAAAATTTAAAAGTTAAAGGAGGGTTAAATTAAAAAAATTTACTATTTTAACGGGTAAAATAAAAAATTATTTCCTCAATTCATTAGTCAAAATTTTTTTCTCATTTCAAGTCCATTAATCTTGCTATTGCTCAGTATCATGTGACAAATATAGGTAAATTAAGACATATTTGGGCAATGATTGTTTGTAACATCTCGCACTTAAAAAAAAAAGAAAAAGAAAATTAACTTAAAATATTTTTCCAATAAAGGAGAAGTTCAATCATTTTAAGAGAAATGACTTCCTGATTTTTAAAGAAGGAAAACGTTTTCTTTTTTTTTTTTTTTTTTGAAAAAACACATTTTTAAATTTATTATAACAAAAAGTACACGTGATAGTTACTATTATTAATTAGCTATAAGCACAGGTGATTGACAGCTGCTACCGATTGTTAGCCGCCATCACTTCTTGCTAATATACCCTTTTTATTTATTTATTTATAATTTTAATATATGATTAGAAATACTATCGTATTAATTAGATTCATGAATTTAACATTGATTGAAACTAAGTAAGTCTAATTCTTTTTTCTTATATTTAATCATACATCTTATAATTTATATATAAAAAAGAATATACATAATCTTAAGTATTTTTATAGATTGTATAATATTTTTAATTATAATTGATATTGCAATCAGATAATAAAAAAGAAAGCAACCAATAAAAATGTGGTGGCTTGAAAAAGAAAAAGAAAATTGGGAAAAGCAGAAAAGAAAGAGGACAATGATAAAGAGGGGTGACAAGTGCCGGCACTGCTTGACTAACCAAAAGGCAGAGAGAAATTTAAGGAAGAGAAACAGACGCCACTCAGCTCCTTGCACATGACATGAAAATAAAGTAAGATAAGTAATTGGACGGCGATAGAAGCCTTTTCTCCACCACTTTATATCTAGTTTATATAAGCTTCGACGTTTGCGACACACCTGCCGGTTGTCGCAATTGCTATATATAGCAAGAGCAACTACACTTTTAAATATTAAAAAGACTTAAAAATAAAAAGTAGCGGTTCAAGCGGTGACTAAGGTATCGAGCTTAGTAACTCAGTTTTTAGATCGAGATGGGAGGATAGATACCCTTTTTTTTAACACCCAAGGAGGGGAACAGCCCCTAAAAAAGATAACTAAGAGCTAACTACTCTATGCCCTTAATAGAGGAAACCCTTAATAGCAACCAAAAAACTAAAAATAATATATATATAACTTAAATTTTGTAAATTTTTTAGTTTGATTCGGAACTTTTATATAATTTTAAAGTAATTACTTTTATATCTATTTGGGTCACTTCAAGTTGGAGACAAATTACTCAAATTTAAAAATATAAATCAATTAAGATTATTATACGGTGATTTAAAAAAATAATTAATTCCTCAAAATTATAGAAAAAATTCATTAATTTGATTAAATTATTTTCTTTATAGATTTCACATTATTTTTTATTCATTGGGAGGTTTAATAAGCTGAAATAATATTGCGGAATCCCACTCTTCGTATAAACGAGGAGATCAATCAGATTACATTTTTGTCCATATTTTTTTTGAGTATTTAGCCGTGGGTCAAACTAATCAAACGAAAGAGAAAGTCTTTTTATGACTAAAATATCCTCATTATCCTCCCTTCACTCTATTTTTTCTTTCATCATCTACCGTAGCCTTCCCGTCTTCTTCAGTCCTTAAAACTCGTTATCGTTCGCATTAAGCAAGCTTTAGCCGTAGCATATACATTCTCTAGCGATTCAAAGTAAGGGCGTGGATTGGAGTTGGAAGAGGAAGATCTTTTCACGTCCAATGGATTTTGAATTTTGTGCTTGGATTTTATGTATTTGAATTTTGATTCTGATTTTACAGATTTTAATGGAGAAAATCAATATTTGTTTGTGCTTCTTGAAATTAATGGAGGTTCAACAACGTTAAAAGAGAGAAAATCATCTCCAGAATCTCCAATCAGGTGGCAAGCATCTAGTTTGTGATTGAAAATCATTTGTCAGTCAAGGGTTTCACTTTGCCTGCAAATATTGAGGACTACTTCAAATATTGGATTTAGAACAATTAATTCAGCAGCTGGTTGAGAATAATTCGAACAGATATGGGACACTTGACACCTTGCCTACCGTCAAAATCACCAAGGAGTTGTTGAATTCGGAGATGAATCAATTTGTTGTTTGCAATGATGAGTTCGAACAGATACGAGACACCTCTAACTAAAAATTTATACATATCTAATATTTCAACATAAAGAAACTGAACTGTGAATTATATATTTTAATAAATTTATTTTCGATGGTGGTCTTGGTCTAGGGTTCTGATAGAGGGCGGCTAGGTGGAAAAGGAGGTGGTGATGGTGGCCATGTGCGGTAGATTTCAATAGGATATTTTCGTCTTTTCATAGCAATTTAACGGTAAAATCCAACAAAAAGTGACAGAAGGACTAAAGTGGTTGATAGTACAAAAAGCAGGTATAGATCATGAATCACATGGATGTAAAAGTAATTTTTCCATAACTTATCAATTGTATACATGCTATGTATTTGATCATGAATCAAACTGTCAATCAGAATCAATACTTTTTTTTTTTTTTTTTTGCCCAAATGTAAAAATTTACCTACAGCGAAGAATCTTATATTACCCTATACTTTGCAGCAGATATATTATGCTTCTAAAATTACAAATTTTGATAATATTATGTACATTTTCGTAATAGCAATAATAACTTTTTAATATTTTTGACTTTATATGCAAATTGTTAATTTGATGGATGGCTAATTCAATTTTTAAATAATAATAATCATATTTTTCAATTATATGATTAGTATTCAATAAATCTAATTTTATAAGTTGGAGTATTCAATAAAATAATTTTACAAATTGAAGTATTCAATAAGTGAGTTTTTATAAATTAAAATATTCAATTAATCAAAATAAAAATTAAGAGTGTCACAAAATTTTTCATATAAAAAAGTACAAAAAAAAGTACAAAAGGTGAATTTATATGCATTTGGCCAATTATTTTTGGGTAACCAAAAAAAGGTTAAAAGTTCTAGGAAATACAAGCATATTCTAAAGTGGATGAGGATCAACATTAGTAATTAAACTTAATAATCATGCCTATATTTAAGTTATAAACAATTATTATTACGAGAAATTTTTAGGTAGACTCAGTTTAGCACATCAGTTATACACATATCCAATGAATTAAAGTCACATCAACAGCTTGCTTTTAACTCATTGCACATGTAACACCCGCCACCCAGTCCCGAGAGACCCGACGGCGGATGCCACATTCGGTGCCGGAGACACCGTCTTAACTTAACATATAAATCATAAATCTAAAATTATAAATTAGAAGTAACTGAGTATTCACAAGTTTAGCGAGTAAATTTTTTGTTTATTTTTATAATAGCGATTTCATTTCATCTCAAATTTGCTCCATAAAAATAATTTCTCTTATTTCTTTAATTAATATAACAACATAATTCACTATTCACTAATTCTCTAATTTCTCCAAAAAATATTCATTACTTACTTTCTACCCATAAAAATAATGTATACATACTCCAAAAATATTAAAGAAAATATTAAACATACATAGTAATTTTTCCAGACAAAAATAATATTTATTCTCGGACCGATGATACTATTCACAGACCGGTAACTTACTATTTCAGACACAGAAAAAATGGGGCGTTACAGTTCTACCCCCCTTAAAGAATTTCGTCCTCGAAATTCACTTGAATTTAGCAATTAATGGGGCGTTACAGCACATCAGTAACTCTTAAGGGAAAAACTTATCTAGACCGAATTCATGACCATCTATGGATTAAACCAATAAAATCTAAGATTCTTATTAAAACAAAGGTATTTCTGACCATACACTTAAAAAAAAAGGATAAAGTTGAAACATTTTTTTAAAAAATCTTTAGTTTCATTTGTTTTGTCTATAAGTGGGGCTATGCATCTGCTCTATGTAAGTTTTTTTCAACTCCTAAACCAGGACAATTAGGTTTCCTATGATCCTATCTCTAACTAAATGAAGAACGTGAAAGAATTAACAGGGAATAAACTAGAGAAAAGTAAACTGCAGATAACTTTATTTGCACAAATTTCTCAAATTTATTTTTTCTCATAAGTTTCATTTATATTTTAAAAGACACAAACATTCAAAGTATGTTCACTTGCAGAAAACAATTTTCTGTTTCTATCTTCTATTTTCTAAAAAAAAAAAAAAAATCTTTTTAGAAAATCAAAACTAGAAACTAGAAAATGAAAAATGCATTCACTTGATAACAATAAAAAATTATATTTTAATTAAAAAACTTCACAAACATTATTCATAAATTTCATAATTAAAAGAAATAAAATATTTATAAAATAAAATTAAAAATTTTCTATCAAAAATTTTGAATTTTTATTATTAATTGTTTATAATAATATTATTAATTCTTATCATTTTATAATTTTTTTAAAAGTAAAAGGATATAATATATTTGTAATAATAAAAGTAATTATATATCAACGTATAATATAATTTTTATGTTATTTAAATATTTTATATTTTTTTCAATGGAAATATTGTATAGAAAACTATTTATATTTATTATAATTTTAATTATGAAAATGTCTTTTTTTGAAAATGAAAAACAGTTTTCATTTTTTGAAAATGAAAAACAGTTGAAAAACATATCTTTCGTTATGAAGCAAAACTGTGGAAAATAACTTAAAACTGTCTTTTCAATTTTATTTCAAATTTGAAAAATTAGAAAACTATTTTGTAATTTTCAAAATAAAAATCTGACTGATTTGAATACAAAACTCTTCTTTTCAATTTTCTTAAAAAAATTTTCGAAAAAATTACCCAATTTTCTATAAGTAAACACACCCTCGTTCTCTTACAAGTTGTATTTATATTTTTGGCCTCCAATTTTGAAAGTCTAGTTCTGCCCTTGGTTGGTACAAGTAAAGTCAATTAAAGTTAAGAAGTTGTTGAAATTTTGTTTGAAAAAGGGTTAAAGTGTGCAAAATGAGTTTCATTAATGGTTGCTTATTTATAATAAATAAAATTGATGCACTATTTCCTTTCATGTCAATTAGGTAGATAACAAAAATAAAGTAATCAAAGAACACTATTAATTTGATTTTTGTGTTTCATCTTTGGAACAAAAGCAGATAGAAAGCTTGAAATTCCAAATAGGAGGAATAGAAATTGTCTATTGTTATTGGTTTGCTTTATAATGTGTTGGCATAAAAGCAATAAAAGCATCTGGATTTACAAATGTTTTTTTTTTTATGTGATATATATATATATATATATATATATATATTTTATGGTCTATCTTAATTTAATGAAGTACTAATATTTTATTATTAGTGCTTGTTGAATCTATTCAGATGGTTTATAAACATTATTCTCAAGTTCTACTCATTTTATATAATAAATAAAGAATTTGAATTTGAAATTAAATATTGGGCTTTGAATAACTTTGCAAAATAGAGATTTCAATGTTTATTTTTTTTTTATCAATATTGAAAATTTAATTATTAATTTTTTTTTTAATTATGGTCGAAGATATTTTCACTTTAGTTACGATGTTTCTTTTTTGAATGAAACCCTAGTTAAGAAAGAAATAAAATTCTTATACTTATCAATTTTATTAATCATTAAATTCTGATGCTTAATTCTAAAATTTAACAAATTAATAAAAATTCATTTGTAGTCTTGGATGTTTAAGATGCATTTATAAATTCTTTTAAATTGTATATGATTTAACTAAAATACAATTTTAACAAAAAAACTTTATGGTTTCCTAAATTTTAGAATCGGCATTGTGACGCCTTCAACTTCTCTTTTTTTAATTATCTTACACTTTGTTACACTAGAAACAATACATTTTTAAGATTTTTCGCTTTTATATGCAAAATATAGATTTGATATGTAGTTAGTACAATTTTTGAAATAATAATTTTCACATTTTCAACTATCCAATAAGTGTTTAGTCAATCTAATTTTATAAGTTGAAGTATTTAATATGTCAAATTAAAGTGTTTAATAGGTACAATTTTATCAGTTAAAGTGTTCAATAGGTCAAAGTAAAAGTTAGAGGTGCCATAAGGTTTTTCATAAAAAGTATATAGGTGAATTTATGTATTGAGCCTATATTTATTTATACATAAATTTTTAAAATTTTTTATAAATTCATTTTTATCAAATAATAATTCTGATTACCAAGAGCATATCCAATGCAACCATGAATTGGTTTAATTTATTTGCCACATCTGAAAAATTGAAAGTTAAAAATAAAAACATTCTCCAATGCTATTGTTTGTTTAGTCTTTGAGTTTTAATGTGCAAAAAAAAAAGAGACCTTATCCATCACACTCTATTTTCAGAGGGTCTGTTAGACATGGTGACTCAACTTTTTGTTATGTTGTTCCTATTTATTTATTTATTTTCCTTTATACATTCTCTTTTATTCGCGGTCAAACTTCTTCTTGGACTGAAACTGATTTCTTCTTCGTGCATTGGAGATCCATTTTCAAAATCTAACATCCATAAATACACATTCAGCCATATCACCATCCATAACTTCTATTTATTAAGACACATCAGCCACAATCCATGATTATATTGGAGATGTTCTAATATATTTTTTAAGACAAAAGTCGTAATAAGTTGAATTTTCGGCTAGGATCTTAATTGTTGTTTCTTTTTTTTAGGAAATCTTAACTAATTTGTTATCTCATATAAATTGAATTTCGTTCATTTAACATTAAATTGAAGTTAATAGATTAATGAAATGTGTGCTTTAGGAAGTTTGTTTCTGTAAAATAATTTGCAGAAAAATAACTTACTAAAAAATATTTTTTAAATGACTTATTTTCGGTTGTTTGGTTGTAATACACTTAGTTAAAAATGTTAAAGTTTTTATCTCATAAGACTATAAAAAATATAATAATAGAAATTTTATAATTTAAAAATTTTATTGTTAAATATGAAAAGAATGCATATATATATATATATATATTATGAAAGTTGACGGTGTGGTGGTGATTGGTGGTGGTAGCTGGTGGTAACGGTGACTGGTAGTAGCGACTATAATGATTAATAAATTAAAAAATATGGATTTATAAGGTTTACCAATGTCCGGAAAATGTTTTACTCTCTCGAAAATAGAAGTTATTTTCCTTGAAAAATAACTTAATTTTCCTTTGACCAGAAAAATATTTTCGGTTGACTTATTTTTCTAAACGCTCCAAACAATGGAAAAATGTGGAAAATATTTTTCTGCAAATTATTTTACGGAAACAAACAGAGTCTTAGTTTACTAATTTCTCAAATGTGGACTATATGTTATTTGAACTCGTTGATTTTTACTCGTTGCAAGTAAATATAATTTAATTTAAAGATGTAATTTCTTATTAATTTTTATTATAAATTATAATATTATCAACAATTTATATTACTAAACATCTAAGGACATTCACAAAATAGGAAAAGGGAATATTTTATGAAATATATCTTAAAGAAATGATTAACTTGACTTGATATATTACATTTTAAATTTATATTATAGATATTACATATCATAATAGTTATGTATTATAAAAATTAATATATTAATTATTATTTTAGAAAATTATTATTTACTTTTTTTACTTTTTGTAAAGCATATGAACATATAATTACTTTTATGGTTATTTTTTTATTAGAAAAAAAAATTCTTTTCAACATGCTATATTAATAAATCATATAACATGTTATAAATTCATATATATATATATATATATTGAATTCTATTTTCTATTTTCTCAAACATAACGGGCTGTAAATATAATATAATATGAGCTATAGACCTTATATATCAAAATATGGGTCTCTAGAAATTTCTGATCGTAGTCTTGTTTAATGATGTTCAAGAAATCAAAAACGCATGCCATGACGTTCAAGGCTTAATTAAATCATAATAAATTAAAATCCAAAGGTTAATTTATTAATAGTGGAAATACGTATATACAGGTCAACTTCTAAAATCCTTTTGTGTGACATTTGCAATATATAATAAATACAAATTAAATTCAACTAAACTAGTATGCTCTACTTCCTCAAATAATTTATGGTTTGATTTTTTTTTTTTTAGTATTATTTATGGTTTGATTTTTTCCCTCGTAAGCAATTATATAATTTGAATATGAACCAAACCACTAAGAAGATCAATGAATAAATAATGTTATATTTTTTAATTATTAAAAAATAAAAAATAATAAAATCATTCTCATCACAATGATGGAGAAGGTTGTGAACGTTAATAATCTCTATATAGACGTAGCATAAGAATAGTAGTCGGCATGATTTGATGTCTAATTATTTCTTTTAGAATAGTCTAATTTTTTAAGAAAAAAAAATTATATCACCAACTAATTTTTATACGCTTTAATAGAGTTAAAAATATTTTTCAATACGGTTGTTTATTTAATTTAATTTTAGTGGAGTCAATTAAATTAAAAACTCTAAAATTTTTCACATAATATGTATTTTTTATTAATTTAACTCTATTTTATAAATATTTTTAAAAAAATTGAGTGTGACCTCACTACACTTGTTGTGGTGCAGCCTCTGGTTATTTTTTTAAACTCAGTTTTTATGCAGATTGGCTTATTAATTATATTTCTTTTCAAGGTTTAGGTCTTCATGTTGTACAACACCTCCTATGGCGTGATATAGGTGGAGCTGCTCATGATAGATGGAGGCAATAGTTATCTTTTAGGTCTTTCTTTGTTTACCCAAAAAAAAAAAAAAAAAAAAAAAAATTTCCCATTTGCATACTGTAGTAAGGTTCCGCAGAACTCTGAATTTAAATGGGAAATTGTAGATTTTAGAGGTTTAACAGAATTGATAAATAACTGGAGCCAGTGAAATTGAGTTTGACTGATGCATAATAAGTGTTTTTACCATGAGTTTTACAAGTATTTACAGTATTACCTACACAAATCTTAAACTAATTAATTAAGGACTCGTTGGGTTCAAAATGACATATCTCCTAAAAAGTATACTTTTCAGAAAGTACATTTCCAAGGAAATTATTTTTCAGAAAGTATAGTTTGAATGTATGTGGTATATAAATTAACTTTATAGGAAGTAAATTGCTCTCAAACTTCAAATTATAATAATATCCATAATATACATTTCAGTGCATTTTAGATAATAAAATAAATTGATAAATTTATTACACTTAATTAGTCCCTAATTATCTCTAAAGAACTTAAGGATATCATAGTTATTACGTCAATATAGAAGGACTTAAGTGTTAATTGGAATATAATTTAGAGACTTCAAAGTATTTTATTTCTTCTTTATTCATGCAACATAACGGAAGATCATATGCTCGAACGCAAAGTGAACACGATTGAAAGGTCATATCCGATGGTTGCTCATCCCCATTAACCTTGTTCAGCATAAGTACATGTCTCTCAAAATGCCAAGGTTGATGTTCAAGAACTGAAAAGGGAAAACTTCTTTCCCCGATTCAGGAGCAATAAACCCATGTTTAGCCTTCCAAACCTTTGCCATGGTATCCATTGGGGCAAACTTATTAAAAGAACAATCTATCCATAATATAATCCGCAAGGCATAAACTTTCCTTTCCATTTTTGGTGTCCTCATTGACCCCTACAATTTCAATGACCTCCACTTCATCACTAGTTGGGGTGGGAAAGCAAGTTAGAGACAAATCGAAACCCTAGAGCATGAAAGAAAATGGGTTATAATCTAAAAGACGAAGAAATAACAAATTAAAAGAAAAGCTTCAAAACAATATAAAGGATAGTTATTATTCAATAACGAGGAAAAGAAAACCTACTTTTAAAAAATAGAAGGGGATAAAAAAAAAAAGTGAAAATCATAATGGAATTAGACAACATTCCATAAAAGAGAAAATTGTAACCGTATATGAGCTAAAATTCTAAATATTCTCAAAGGAGAGGACTCTCGGAGATTTAAGATTTTGGTACTTCGTAATTACTTCTGTAATATTTTTTGCCTCTCATATAGAGAGATTTTCAATCTTTGCTCACTACTTTAGATTTTTATAAATCCATTCGACAATAAGCATTTAATTAAAAATATTTTTGTGATGAGAACACTCGAATGAATTTTTTCCTTTTTCAAATTCTAGAATAATAAAAATTAGAAATTAAAAATACCATCACCGTTGATATAACTAAGTACTAACAACTTTTTTTATGGAGAAAATAAAGGAAAGGAAAGGAATCATAGGGCATTGTTTTTCTCTATGGTTGCTGCCATAGATAAATATATAATATAATGTGATTAGATCATATGCTTATTCTCATTTGAATTAAATCGATGCCGTTTTGTGACAAGACAACCATCTTTTTTATTAGATATGTGTGTGTATTGTACCATACAAATATGACATTTAAACTAATTTTAGACAACCTTGCCCCTATATGTATACTTCTATTTGTTAGAAGTGTATCATGTTGGAATAAAGAGTTTCATATAAGAATCTTGTTGGATATGTTGGAGAGACACCTCTGCCTCACATTATATTATTTGCTTATTTTAATGGCAATTCGTCAATGCCGTTGCTTTTTTTTTTTTTTTTTACTTAATGTATTTGTGCTTTTAAAAGTGTTTTCAAATCGATTTACATAAATTGAAAATTAAATTCTTTCCTTTAACTGATTTTAAAAGTGCATTCTTTCGCATTAGCTTGATATATTCTTATACCTAAATTATAATACATATGTAATATATTGGAAAATAATTATTAGTTAAAGACTTATTTTTTTTTATGTTTTTCATGTTTATATATATGTATTAGGTAGAGTAAATATGATAACGTTAGGTATTAATATGTTGGTTGATTATTTAAGGTCATATATATCAGTCAATTATTAATAGACAAACAAGATGTTTGATGAGATGTTTGCAAAGTAATATGTAATCTACCAATTAATAGATCATGATTTTTTAATTAGAAATATATATTCCTACTTAATTTAATTTAATTAGAGGTATTTTTCTTTTCAAGTTTTCTCAGTTTATAAGAACTCTTATGTATATATAAAGAAAAATTAGTACACAAAGAGCACATATAACAACTAATATGATATATAATATATAAAAATTGAATGAAAAAAAATACTTAAATATCTAAAATTTTAATTAAAATTCTATAATTAATTTAGTTTATAGTCTATCGGGAATTTAACTTAATTGATATTTTATAATAGAAAATTTTTGTGTCTAATGTCAACAACAACAACAACAAAACAATAATAATAATAATAATAATAATTGATAGAATTATCAGCTATTAATCGTAATTTGTATATGAGAACTAATTATATTTTAGGATCAAATATTATTATTTAGATAGAATCATAATAGGATTAGGATATCTTATTTATATTCATTCACGAATACGTATCCAGTAAGGATTCCAGTTATAATTTTAATTAAGGTCTTTCTACTTATATATAAAGGGATCAAACTCCCTGCTCGTGTAGGGGTGAACATTAAATGGTTTAAACCGTAAAACTAAACCAAATCGCACCAAACCGTCAGTTTTAAATGGTTTATCATTTTAAATAGTTTGGTTTGGTTTATAATTTAATAAACCACTTTCAAAACAATTTGGTTTAGTTTTTATTTTATTAAACAATTTAAAACCGAATCAAACCGCATTAATACTCTATGATGTTATTGTTATCTTAACTTAATTGTTATATATTTTATGTAATTTGAAACTTTGAAAATACACCTTATGAATATGAAAATTTCTTTTTGGTGTTATTTCTTATGTTCTTAATGTAATAATATTGAAAAAAAATTTATTTTGTTTATAAATAAATTCTTATTGGTAGGTTACACTTTGGTGAATTATGAATATTAATTACATATAATCTTATTATTTTTGTAAATTTAAATTGCAAAAATTGATATTTTATTTTATATGTTATACTTTATGTTATCAAACAACCAATCACTTTTTTGCTAGTTATATTTTTTTCTTATGGTATATATTATATCATATATCATATATGAATTCATTATGTTCAATTATAATTAAAATAATTATTAAATTATTTTAATGGTACTAAACAGCAAAACAGGTTGCATCAAACCTCTTTTATGGTTTGATTTAGTTTGATTTCATTAATTAAATGGTTTGATTTGGATTGAAAAATCTATAAACCATAATTTATGGTTTGGTTTGAAAATTTTTTTAAACCACACCAAACTAAACCGTGCTCAGGTACTATGCTCAGGTACACAATATTTATGCAATAAACAATACAATATCTATGGATTGTGGCTCAGTTGTTCATGTAGACTGAACATATGGAAAGAGCTCTCGGGTTCGATCCATAGTAAACATACCTGCAGGCAGGTAGGGGCGACTGTGACTAAGCCTCGAGCCGGATAGGGGCGAAGAACCTTAACTATGACTAACCCAGGCCGAATTAGGTGATTTGTCATTCAATTACAACTACTGTGACTAAACCCCGAGTCGGATTAGGCAGTTTCTTATTCAATTACAACTATTTATTATTCTCTTACTAACTTAAGCATCAGAGTGATTGCAAGCTTAAGACCCCTTTATTCTCTCCCTAATAATAATAATAATAATCAATGTAATCACTATATTATTTACAAGCTTAAGGCCCCACTTTTCTCTCCCTAATAATAATAATAATAAACAATGTAATCATTATAGTATTGTATCATAGTCATAAAACCTAGTGGCAATTAGTCATTATGTTGCAATTAGTCATTATGTACAAGAGATATTCTACGGACTGCACTCAGACAGTGCTACATATTAAAGCAGTCATCATGATGTAATTTGTAGCATTTTAACAATATTTTGTATCATAGTATGTCCAGAAAAAAAAAGAATATTTAATAAAAGTTTAACTGAATTGAACATTTATTCATTTTTTTTTGGAAAAATACAGTATGGTCGCTTTTGTGAAACACAATTAGTGAATCCTTATGTTTTTAGAAATATATTAAAATACCCATATATTTCACTTCTGTCTGGAAAAACCATCCTTCTATCCAAATTTCCTCCCAAACCCGTTAAACATAGGTAAAATGACATGAATAACCTCATGGCCATATGAAACATCCTCCGTTAATGTTGGAGGGAAATGACCAAACAAATTGTCTCTCTCTTTGTTCTCTCGAAACAAAATTCAGTAGCAAAAATAAAACCTCTTTAGTTTGAGATCGATGAAGCCCATTGAAGGAATTTTCGCTTCGCTTTAAGTTGGTTTTGGCGTTGCTTGGTGTTACTGGTGCCAGAAATAGAAATCGAGCAGCGGAGAAGACGGAAAAATGGTACTGTGTCGAAACTGAACCTTTTTGCATGAAGTAGTGAAATTTATTGAAAGAAGTTTATGTTATTAGTGTTGTTAATTTTGAAATTACTTTATTTTATCATTTTTGATTATATATGAGTTAAAGGATATGAAAGTTAGGGTTTTTAAATGTGTGAACTGAAGTTGCTTTGTTTTTCATTCTTATTTGATGATAATGATGTTTATTTAATTTTAGGATGACAGAAACCCAATTACTTTTATATATTCATGCCATTTGAAGGCGTGGTTAATATAATAGGTAATGTAGATCCTGATTGGTATTCATACCTGGATTTGGTAGATAATGTGTATGAATTATTTTCAATAGATGCTACGTTCATAGAAATAACATATGCAGAAGGGCATTTTAAATTAGAGAATGATACAGACTTATTACATATGTTTGCTATGTATATGGAAATTGGTGGGATAGATATAGTTGTGTAGGCAGTACATGTTGGCCCTATTGCTGTTGAAGTCCCTATTGGTCCTCCAGTTCCTATTGTTGTTGAAGTTGAGAATAAGTCTGAGAATGCTAAAGTTTCTATTGTCGTTCAAGGTGAAAATGAGTCTTAGAATGTTGAAGATGATCCTATTTTGGTTGAAGTTCAAAATCATAATGTTGAAGTCTCTATTGTTGTTAAAGATCATGTGCCTAGTCAAGTTGCAGAAAACAATGTTAGTGTTGAGAATGATAATGTGAATGTGAATATGGATGTAAATGAGAATGAGAATGTAAATGTCAATGTGGATAAGTTTGTGAATATAGGAGGTGATGTTGGGAATGGTGGGACTGAAAACATGGAAAATGAAGTCAGGGAAGCAAACTCAGGAGCAGGTGCCAATGCTTTTAATACTTCCAATTATGTGAGTGGAGCTCGTATTTGGGATGATATTGTAAGGGATGCAGAAAATTCAGGTGGAGTCAGTATCAAGGAGTATAAAGTAGTGTTTGTGATAGAACTAATAGTAGGGGAAGGGTAAGGGTCGTAGGAGAAGTAGTAGTAAGGGAAGGGTTAGGGGTCGTAGGAGAAGGAATAGTATAGGAACAAATAGGGGTATTGGAATATCTATTAGGGAGGTTAGTCAGAGTCATGCCAGTGGAGTCAGACAATGTAGAGAACATGATAGAGGAAAGAGACCAATTGTTAGAAGTGGAAAGAGGAAGCAAATATATAGATTGAGGAAGAGGAAAGCTAATAATGGAGAATGCAATGCACCGATTGAAGCAGAAGATGCACAAAAAGTAGTGATGAGGATTACTATCAGTTCTCTGATGATGAAGATAATGATATTCAGATGGGAGACCTTAGTGACTTCATAATTTCTTAGGCTGGAATTGATGCTTTAAGGGTTTTTTTTCATCTAGAATAGAAGATGATTCAACTGATGAGTGGAGTGATGTAGATTCAGGTGCTGATGCAAAAGAATTGGATTACTCTGAAAATGGAAAAGCAAATCCATTTAAATATTTGCTGAGACAACTATTGATATTTCTTTTTATGTTGGGCAAATATTTGCTGGGGTTGATGTCCTAAAGGAAGCTATAAGGTATTATGCTGTGAAGGGAGGTTATATCATAAAATGGCATAAAAAATGACTCAGAGAGGGTGACTGTTTCATGCAAGGAAACAAAATGCCATTAGAGGATACATGCTTCCGTTCTAACTGATAAACTGACTTTCATGGTCAAAACTTTGCAAGATGAACATAACTGTGTTAGGCCAATTGGGAATAAGAATCCAAATGCAACAACCAAATGGATAAAGAAGAAATTACAAGAACAACTTGCAGTGGACCCATCAATGAGTTATGACCTAATGAGGAATTATCTTAATAACAAGTGGGGAATTGAAGAAGAAGGCTAGCAACTTTATAGAGCAAGAACTAAGGTAAAGGAAGAGGCTATGGGTCACATGGTGAGAACTATAATCAGTTGAGGAGATACATTGAAGCTTTGCAAAGAAGCAATCCTGGTACATTTGTGAAGTTTGGGCCAAAAGAGAGGAACTCTAAAGATGAGCCAATAGTTTTTGGGAGGTTGTTTATGCGCTACAAGGCATTGGGAGAGGGATTACTACAAGGGTGTAGGCCTTTCATTAGCTTGAATGGCTGCCATCTTAAAGGACCATATCGGGGTGTTTTCTCTCAACTGTCACATTGGATGGCAATAAAGGAGTCTTATCAATTGCTTGGGCAATTGTGGAGTCAGAGTGCACTGCATCATGGAGCTTCTTTTTAGACTGCCTCCACAAATGCGTTGGTCCAAGAACTGCTGCATGCCTTGGAATTTTATGTTAGATAGGCAGAAGGTATTATTACTTTATCTTTTTTTTATTTTTACTTTATATCTTTAATCTTTATAGTTATGTGAGCATGCTTATGACTTGTCTGTCACTAACATGCTCTTAATTAATTATTCAGGGGTTGTTAGATGTTGTTAGAACATGGTTTCCAAATGCACATCATAGATTTAGTTGTAGGCATATTGAAATGAATTTTAGGAAACAATTTATTGGTTTAGCATTAAAGAGGGAGTTTTGGGTTGCTGCTAAAGCAACATATGAAAATGAGTTCAAGTTGCATATGAAAGTGATTGAGAGCAAATTAAATGGTATGCCCTATGCATGGCTATTACAAATCCCAACCTAACAATTGTTTAAGCATCAATTCCACCCTTCATCTAAGAGTGACCATATGTCTAACTATATGACAGAATCCTTTAATAGTTGGGTAAGAAAATTAAGATCAATGCCTATAATTACCATGTTAGAGTGCTTGAAGAAAAAAAAATGCATGGTTAGGTTACACAAAAGATTTGCTAAAGCTACTAGTTGGGGGGAAGGGGTTCTCACACCTACATGTATGAAGGATATCAAAAAATTAGTGAGAGAGAGTAGAGCATGCAGAATTCTCCAAGTAGCATAAATGAATTTAAAGTGAAGGAGGGGCCATACCAGTTTGCAGTAGATTTGGTTAAAAGAACATGTACCTGCTTGTGGAGAGAAAAATCTGGACTTCCATGCAAACCGCAATGTTGGCAATTGGGTACAAGAGATACAAGGTAAAAGACTATTGTCATAAGTTTTCACTGTTTCCCATTATTTGAAGGCATACAGTGAGGTGATCCATCTTTTGCCCGAATCAAAATTTGATGCAATTTCTGAAAATGATAAAATCATGCCTCCTCAAATGAAGAGGAATGTGGGTAGGCCAAAGAGAAACACGCTAAGATAGGAGGGAGAAGGGCCTACAATTACAGCAAGCTTGAGATCACACACTGTCAGATGTAAGAGTTGCAACCAGTTGGGCCATAATAAAAGAACATGTTGTCTCAAATTCCAACTAGACAGGTAATTTTTTTTTTTTTTTTTTTTTTTTTGCTTTCTACATTTTTCTTTCTTCCATGTGAGTAGCAGTTAGTGATTTTCTTATCATTGGAATTTTTTGGTTTGTAGATGAGTAGACAATTCGCTCACTCAAGCCAGGGATTTTAGCACCATTCAAGGGGTACTACTGAATCAAATGTAAGGGGTCTGTCCATGGCATAGGAACTGCAACAAACTACTCTTTACTTTATTATTATTTTTTTTTTTTGCTATACTGATGCAAAACATGCTGCTGTTGAATTGCTCTAGGCGTTTAGGGATATGGATTCATGCTTTTGGCATTTTTTGGATTTTGTTTCTTTTTGGTTTTATGTAGATACTTTGCAAATGCTAGAGCAATTGGATGATATGCCATTTTGATATACACACTCAAATCATTTTGTATTGTTTTGTTCTTTGTATTGACATTATGACTACTTCAATGATAATGTGATATTTCTTTCAAGTTTTTGTCTCTACTTAGTTACCTCAAGCAATTTACCATACTCAAGCAATTTACTTTGATCAACAGAATCACAAATGATGAATACCAAAAAATAAACATAAAATATCATTTCATTAATTGTAAACTACCAAATTGCATACAATGCTACCACCATAAAAACCTGAATATTAAGTCCCAAAATATTTATAGTTGCCTTTCAAGACAAAACATCTACTATGCACCTAACACCATACTACAGACCAACATTTATCATTGCCATTCATTACAAAACCTACTTCTACATAGCTACTCATAAAGTCATTACATTACAATTACAATAACCCCAAAATCCCTCCTCCCTACAACAACCATTTTACACCTTCTTCGATACCAAAGTAACAACAATAATAAAAGTCAGACAAATACCCAACATGCAAAGGACAACTACCATCTTCAAATGATTCACATATGTAGCCATCCCCTCAATCTTTCTTGTATTCCTCTTGTTTTCCTCCTTCAACTGATATACCATATCTTTCATATACAGCAAGTCTCAAATCATAGAATTTCAAAGTCGAATTTCAAAATCACTCCCGCTTGTAAGCATTGGGCGACTTGCAATCTCAACACCATCTCTCTCGCTTGTCACAGACATGGAATCGACTAGCTTGCACCAACCAAGAAAGGTATTGCATTCATTGTTTTCAGAATAATAATATAGTTTGTTCCTATTTTTGCATGTCTCTGATATGCAGATGCATGCCTTTTTTCCCATATTTTCACACTTTGTTGACGAACCTTCCCTCGCATCCACTCCCTACTGAGCTTGAGGCACTCATTTCTTTCTTTTAAAATCAGAGGAAAACGCAAACCCTAGCCCACCCCTTCTTTCAAATGAATTAAAAACAAATACCACAAATAACTTATCCATGTGTGCAAATAAGGGTATTCTTGTATTAAAATTATATTCCCTCACATTTGACTACCCGTTTTACCTATGTTTAACGAGTTTTGGGAAGGAATTTGGATGAAAGGATAGTCTTGCTTGATGGAAATGAAATATACGGGTATTTTAATATTTTCTAAAAATATGAGGACTGATTAATTGTTTTCGCAAAATAAAGGGATCATACTGTATTTTTCCCTTTTTTTCTTTTGTAAGGCAGAGATGTATCTCAGCAATGAGATGTGTAATTGAAAATCACATCTCCAAAGGAAAAATGAAAAAGGAAAAAGGAAAGGAAAAAAAAAAAAGGATTAGAAAAAGGAAAGGGAGCTTTGTCTTTGTAGTTTATGCACGTTGTGGGTTATTGATTAATATGGTGTACTTAGATTAATAGTTATT
Source organism: Jatropha curcas (assembly GCF_041381405.1). Classification (NCBI taxonomy): domain Eukaryota; kingdom Viridiplantae; phylum Streptophyta; class Magnoliopsida; order Malpighiales; family Euphorbiaceae; genus Jatropha; species Jatropha curcas. The sequence goes on from NC_143161.1 coordinate 8,680,250, forward strand.
TTCTAAGATTAATGTAGTAAAAAATTTTTTCAAAACAACTGGCGGCTGATATGAAAAAGCTCTAAAACAGAGCTGATAAAAAATTTATCAAACATCTACAAACTAATTATTAAGTATGAATCAGCTATAAGTTGTATATTAGTTGAATCAAAAACCCTCTTAAAGGAATATAATTAACTTAGTTGATATTTTATAATAGAAAATTATTGTGTAAAATGTGCTTTTACAATAATAATAATAATAATAATAATTATTATTATTATTATTATTATTATTATATCATAGTCATAAAAAACGAGCGACAAATATCATCATTTATTTTATTTTTTTTACGAAGTAATTCTATTGATTAGGAATGTTTTCACTTTAGGTTCCATAAATTTTCATCAAAGTTGATGTGGTAAACTGATGTAAAATTACTTATTGATTAAACTGAATATTTAGCCATTGATGTTTGGTTCAGTAACAAGATTAGGGCTGAACATTCTTTCTCCATTTCTTTTAATATATATATATATATATATATATATATATATATATATATATATATATATATATATGCCCAATTAATGGATTGATCTTAATGAGTTTATATCAATATGCTGCATAATTGTTGAAGTATAGTTTATTTAATTTTAAAAATTGCAAAATTATAAAAATATCTTTGCATGATAATATATCAAAAAAATTAATATTCAATACAAATTTAAAAAATAAAATCAACATTTAGTCATCTTTTTTGTAAGTAAGAGATGTATTCTCATCATGGAATTTGTAATTGAAAATCACTTATCAAAAGGAAAAAGATAAAAAAAAAAAAGGATGAGAAAAAGGAAAGGGAACTTTGTCTTTATAGCTTATGTGGTTGTGGGTTATTGATTAATATGGTGTACTTGAGTTACTACAGTAATGGATTCACTAAAGGAGTCTCTTTTTTTTTTTTGGGTAAAAAAGGAGTCTCTTTATTATTATTATTATTATAACAATAACCACTTTGCACAAAGAAGATATCGACTTTTCATCTTTTAATTTTCAAAATGACATCATTAGTGGATTCATTAGCATATCTCTCTTTCTCTTATGATTTTGGTTGAGGCTATGATGGAAATAAATCATGAGTGGTTTCCTAGTTATCAACACTTTATAGTTGGCATTTGCCTGAACCCCAATACAAAAATTGGGTAATGACAATGCAATTCCACTAACCTAGACTCAGATTCCCCTTCTCTTTTATTGGAATTAATTACAACTACAAAGAAATTTTGATAATAAAATGGACATTTTATATTTATTCTGTATTGAGTGTTATAGCATATGCATGATATTTATGTTTAATAATATCTAATAGTCATTCACTCTGTTCCAAAATATCAGTGATTTAAAATTTTTGAATAAAAATTAATAAAACAGTTAATTTTCTTAAATTATACTCTCTTTGTCCCAAAATATAAGTCGTTTAAAGTTTTTCCACGAGAATTAAGAAAACAACTAATTCTCAAAAAGTATAACAAAACTAAGAGTAATTTGATCAAATTACTATTTATCTCAAAATTAAAAATACTAAAAAAATCATTAACTACTCATTAAAAATACTCTCAATGACTTATATTTTGGACAAAATAAGCATATAAAAACAACTTATATTTTGGGACAGGTGGAGTAATAAAATCAAGAGTAATTTGGTAAAATTACCATTTATCTCAAAACCAATAGTAAATTGTGAAGATAATTATTATATCTAATGTAAACGAGAATAATGTTGAAAAATAATTATTTATTACTTTTTAAAATACTCAAAATGACTTATATTTTCGGACAAAATAATCATTCAAAAACAATTTATATTTTGAGATGGAAATAGTATATAATAATAACAATAGCTAGTATATGCTCGATTTTATATACATCCTCTGTCCCAAAATATAAGTTGTTTTAGGATGATTATTATACCCAAAATATAATTTGAATATTTTAAAGAGTAATAAATGATATTTTCTAATGTTACCCTTATAATATTATACTTAATAAACTATCTTTACAGGTTATTCTTTATTTTGAGATAAAAGATAATTTTGTCATATTATCTTTAATTTTATAATAATTTAGAAAAATTAATTGTTTTCTTAATTCTGTAAAAAATATTAAACTATTTATTTTGGGAGTGAAAACAAATATATCAATTATTATAGTTTGTTTCGAAGAATTCAATTATTTGTTTAATAAAGAAAATTTAAAAAGAAAAATTATCTAAACATCAATATACCTATTTACCTTCTTATATTGGGAGATAATAATATTCGATAAGGACGGGTGACTTCCAATATCTTATTCACATTCACTGCTGTCATTCTTGAATACAAGTACACTAGGAAAGGATCCATTACAATGTGAGTCGTGGACATGTTCCAATAAGAGAATCCTGATAAGGTCGAAGCATATCATAAAATATTATTTGAACCGTGAAACTACTGTATGAAACAGTAAGGTAAGAGTTGCTTTTTGTTGTTTTGGCAACTGTTGTCTGTTGGTGGTGGTGGTGGAGGAGGTGGAAGAGGTGGCATGGAAAGGGTAAGGTTAGTTGAGTTGAGGAATGAATGTTTAAAAAAGGCCTTTTCTTTTTTCTATCAAGAAAATGCCAGTTCTCTACATGCAGTAAAAGATTCTGTTGAAATAATAAGAAAGGTGTTGTTCTAGATTGGAGAATCAGAAATTTAAAGCTATGGTGGTGGGTGGTGCTTATAGATATGGTCCTCCATGGCTAATTTTAGTCTTGTCCCTTTCTTTGGGTAGCAAGAAGTGAACCCCACATTCCACTATAACTGAATTATATTGAACTGGGCACTCCTTCACTCTTCTCTCTATTCTAAGAGAGAGAGAATAGAAAGATCCTTCCAAGCATCTCCAAGTGTCATATATGTGTATATATATGTGTGTGAGTGCTGAAATATATGTCCACTAGTCATGGTCTCGAGTTCTTCCTATCATGAATGATGTGTCTCTACTGGTGACGTGATAGATATTTACAGTTTGTTTGAGAAAAAGGGAGAGAGGGAAGAAAACATAAAAGAAAAAAGAAAATATATAGGGGAATCGAAGAATTTTGAGAAGAAAAAACGTTTCCTAGAAAAGTTTTACCTGCTGTGCATTTGGATTAGGAGAAATTATCGGGTAAACTCAATCTACCCTATCCATATCAATCATAAACTCATTCAATAAAATAACGTCACATCAACAGCTTGTTTTTTTTTAGTGTACTCCCAAATAATTCTTTCACGTTTTATGTTTTGGCTAGAAATAGAAAACTTAGTTGCAACAAGTTAAAACAAGCTGGTGCTGATGTGATTTTATTTCATTGGTGGGTCTATGGTTCACGTGGTAGACTGAGTCTACCTAAGAATTTATCTTGAATTAGGGTTGTTTATGGAGCGAATTATATAAATGTAATATAATCGAATACTTCTTTTTTTATTCATTGAAAGGTTTAATGAGTCGAAATAATAATGCGGACTATACAACATGAGACAGTCATCTCTTTGACTTACTAAATTAGTAAAAACTCTGTCATCGAAAGCACTAGTAAGAAGACTAATCAAATCACGTCTGATTGGCATAATTGAATACATTTCTAGTATAACGCTTAAAATAGAAGTATATTCGATTATTAAAGTTCTCTAAATATAGCCGAATAATTTAGTGGTAATTAAACTTTAGATAAAACTTATCTAGATCGGTCTATGAGTCTCTCATAGAAATTAATAAAATAGAGATTTTTAAAATTGTTCTCACTTCATCCTTTTTTGGTCTATAGATGGAAACATAAACCAGGTGTTTGGCAATTCATTGTCTTAGACTTTTATTACTTAGAAATTCAAAATTTGACAACTGAATTCTATTTGGGTAAAACATGAAAATTTAACTTTATAGTGCAAATCATATTTAAATTGCTAGTATTTATTTATTTCTAAATAACTAATTCGTCATCTAATAAATTGGAAGAAAGGAATCCCATCGTCCTTATATTCTTTAAAATGGAAGAGAATATTTTATTGTTATCCAGAAGCAGAAGAAGGGCACGTCTGTGCATTCTGAAAGCATTCAAACCTCTAATAATAAGCACCATTGATGATGGGTTGGGTCCAACCTAAGACATCAGCTTTACAGCAACCCCATATCTAAACGAATATCAACTGTCAAGCTTTGAGATGCGTGTTCATGTACTTCCTTCCTTCCTTCCTTCCTTTCTTTTTTCTTTTTAATCAAAAGATAAGAGAATTGTATTTCAGTGTACAGGAATATGCATATCCTTGTTTAATACCCATTTTTCTTAATGTCACTAAACCTAAAGTGAGAGAGAGAGAGAGAGAGAAGATGGTCAAGGAATAAAACCCAAACAAATAATTTAGTAATATGCTCGAGACATCAACCTTATAAAAATTCTTTTGCTTCTATCATAATTACTATTATTTTGGAAAGAGTGGAAGTTAGGGTCTTAGCGAAGGACAAAGGGAGGAGACAATATATTTATATGGAAGAATATTTTACTAAGTTTTGTTCTTTGAAAACGTGATAAAAACTATTGCGATTACCACTTTATTCTTATAATTACCTCTTTAATACAATATATTAATTAACACTTTCATCTTTTTATTTTTCAAAAATAATTATGCCGTCTTTAATTTTTGCTTTCTTCAATTTCATTAATCACCCGTATAAAATATTAAACTCTTTACCATCAATTGAGGGATGAAAATTTTAATTGGATATAATTTAGGGATCTAGATATATTTTGAGCTATTTTAAATGATTAAATTTAAAAAGATCATTTTAATTTTTTTTAATTGATGGTCAAGTGCTCACCTTTGTACGTAAGAACTTGACAATGAGATAAAAATAAAAGTTAAAAATATTGGTTATTTTTCAAAAATAGGAGGATGAAAGTGTTAATTAGCACTTAAATTTAAAGACTCATAAGTATTTTACCTTTACTTCTTTTATAAAATAATAATGACATATGTTTCTAAAAATAAATAAATTAATGATATTTCTTGACCTCTGCTCACAAAGATGGTTTATCCCTAAAATTTGATATTATAATTTTGTATCACCCTCAATTTTTATTTTGACTCATTAAATACTTCAATTTACAAAATTATACTTATTAAATATTTAAACTTAAAAAATCATTTTATTGAACACTAAACTTGTAAAAATTTTTCAATTGAACACATATTAAACAGTTGAAAGATGTGAAATTGTAAAAATTATGCTAATTAAATAAATATTTTATATAAAAAAGGTCAAAACCGTTAAATTTATTGTTGTTAATATGAAAAAGATGTGCAATATTAATAAAATTTGCAAAATAAATTATTTACAAAGTTTAAAGTGCCACATAATTAAATTTTAAAGTTTAAAAATAAATTTATATAAAGCGGTATATAAAGTTTAGGCATCTTTTCTTTTCTTTTTTCTTTTTGAGCACTTTATTAATAGAGATATTTTGTGTACTTATAAAGAAATAAGAGAGATGGGCTGAAACATAAAAGGTGGGTCAGGCAAACTGGAAGTGGTAGATTTGCGGTTGTTGCATTCCTCCTCAAGCCGAATGAAAGTGGTGAGTTTGCCGCCCCATACATAAGACCTAAAAGCAAGCTTTTTTTTTTTTTTTTTCTATTTATTACCGTTAAGTATTATTTCATGAATGTTGCCAGATTTTCTTTGTTTATTACTTCACTATCTACACATATCTGTGTTTCATATCTGGTCCCGTTAAATTACTTAATCTTTTTATTCATAAAATTTCATTTTTACCATTAAATTAATGATTAAATAGTAAACATAAGATGCTAAATAATACATTAGAAGAATCAAATAGTTAAATTTTACAAAATATTTATCCAGAAAAATAGTTTTGTTTTGATAAAAAAAAAAAATCAGGAGTGTGACGGAACTAAACTTTAAAGATTTTATAGTAATTTCTCTAAACAATAGCGAAACGGGATAGTAAATTGCCCAAATATCTTGACCTACGGTGGCAGTATTGCTCATGCATTTTCTTTTTTTTTTTTTCTTGGGGTAATAGTATTCATAGTTTTGTGAGAGGTCTCGAATCCTTTCTATTACAAAAGTTATTATTAATTTAATGAATATTATTCAAATGGAAGAGTTGTCCCATAATATATAGCCCAGAATATTATTTTAGTCTATAGAATCTTCTGTTTAGAGAAGAAAAAATATCATCGGTAGTTTTTGTTGCGTAATAGCTGAAAAGTGTGTTAAATCTCGAGGGACACCATTATTTTTCCGTTGAATTTGATGGGATGAAAATCCTCAAGGCCACTAATTTTCACACGTCATAGAACTCCCTTAGTTTCTAAATTCTAATAATATGCATAGAGTATAGTTGCTGAGTTGCACAAACAATCTTATTCACAAATGGCACTCATATAGTTATAGTTTGTTACTTTTGACCTCACTCTTGTTCTATATACAAAACTCAACTCAAAAAATTGTTTTCTAATTAAATTTGATTACTTTCTTTTTTTTTTTTTTTTTTTTATCCATGCACGATCACTCTGGGGGATGAGGTGAGGAGAGCGAGATTTCAACCTAATCGCTTGGAAGTGCTGGAGAAATTTTTACCATTGGATTATAGCTTAATCATATCATATTACAAAATATAAATATCGAGTCTGGGAATGCTAGTAATTTAAATTAAGGAGGCAAAAATTTAAGTAATAAAGTTAATTAAAGTAATTCAGTTGTTAAGATTGATGAAAAAAATAATAATAAGTGGTTGTATTTAGATGTGTATAATTGTTTAGTCTAAAATGTGTGGATCGAGCTCATTGGATTAAGCTTCTATCAGGTTGTCTAGGCGTGGGTTGTATATGCAAGGAGTAATGGGTCGTGGATTGTTAGTTTGGAGATAAGAAGAAATAGATATGGACAAGAGAAAAGAAATATATAGGTGAGAAAATATTGAGAATAAGAGAGAGAATAGAGAGAATAAATGTTATTGCATTCAAGTTTGTCTGTTTTATTTCTCTCCCTCTCTTTCTCCCTCTTTCTCTAAAAACTTAAAACCTCTTTTCTCTTTTTCCATGGGCGGCCACCGTGAGCTCTCACCGGTGGTCACCCTTTTTCTTTTTTTTTTTTTGGTTTTTTGCAAATAATTCTCAGATCTGTTTACAGATTTGAATTATTATCGCCCATATATTGGGATTTATTGTTCCCCGTATATTGAGATTTTGTCCTCAAATCTAGTTCTGAGTTATTGTTATCACCATTATAATGATTTTATTTAGTGTCTTTTATTATTTAAATAGTTATGCAGAAAAAATTGCAGATCTCCTCTATAATAAAAGGAATAAATTTGAATGTAATCAGATCGGATTTGTAGAAAGACCATGGAGTCGAACAGTGGCCATGAATTGCCATCAAGTGGAGCAAGTGATCGCTATGACACAAATATTATACTATATCAACTCGATCAAATACTTCAAATCAAGATTGTGCTTTTTTATTTTCTGTATAAGTGGTTTATTATTAGACTTTCTATATACAAATTTTCAATTAATGAAATTTTAGTTTGATTTTTCTTAAAATAAAAAAAAAGGTTTGTATGTTTTGGAATTCATGTCCTTTACAATAATATTTGCACCTATTTATGTAACTTGGAGAAGAGCACTCCAGGTAAAATAGATTTTCTAGAATACTAACAGTATATACACAATATTGGGCTTTAAGGTCCAAGTATTTCTTTGCTGGCTCTCATCTTTTAGGCTTTGCACGTGGATCATATCATATTTGGCTTCGCTCTATTAGGTGTTTTTCGTCCAACGTCAACAATAATAGAATAATATAAGGTGATGAATAAATGAAAATAAAAAGTGAATCAAATAAAAAAAATTGTAAATTGTGTATGATAAATTAAAAATGCCGAATGAATATAAACAAAAGCGATTAACAAATCTTAAAAAATGAATTGTAAAAACAACGTCAATTGAAAATATTACATATTTACCCTTTATGATTTACATAAAATTACAAACATATCCCTAGTGTCTTGCATTGTTGATGAGACTTGGTGCAACCACTAGTAGAGCCCATCATGAAAGAAGGAGATAGTCTAATTGCATTTACCGTTGTTAGTGCACAAACTTTTTACTGTGGAAAAAAAAATATCATTTAGGTGGGAAATTACTGTAAGTGTAATCAATTTATCTATCCAGTGTCATTTATGCTCGTAATGATTTCTTCTAAAAAAAAGACTTTAAAGCCTTTTTTTTTTTTTTTTTAGGTAAATAAGATCATATATTTATAATAAATCATGAGAAATAAGATCTGTAATACATTGGGGAGTCGAGTCCTATAGACGGAAACAATGATGTAAACATGTCATACGAGCAAGAGCATGTGTAGGCTTGTTACCTTGACTCCTAACCCAAACCAATTCACTAGATGATATTTGAAAAAGTAGTTATTTAATCTCTTCTAGCACTGGTGCCCAATCGAAATAAGAATCAAAACCAATAGTTACTGCTTGAAACAATCGTAGGTAATCTGTTTCAACTAGAACCCTACCAATAGATCTCGTGAGCAATCAAGATAAAACCTCCCTAAGGCCGATGGCCTCTGCGATGGCTTGAAACAGTCGTAGTTACTGCTTTAAAGCCTTTTAATAACCTATTAATTCCTCTAGCTTTAATATTTAAATATTGAGATTAGATTTATATTTCCAATTAGTATTAAAATTCATTTTTTCTTCACTTTCTTACATACTGTTACGTAAAATAACCATTAAAAATATTATTTTAATCTGTCTAAAGACTTCAGAACTTTTTTATAACCTCCTACTTAAACTTTAATAGAATAATAATACGTATTTGATAAAACAAATCTCTTGATTTTTGTCTTTTTGATAGTGGAAGGCAATTCCAGTCATAAAAAGATCACTAAATTTTCTTCTGTATGTGTGTGGTGATTCTGAATGTGACATTTTTTTTGAAGCAACTTGGACAGATAAATATTTTTTAGTAAGTTTTTTCTTCCGAATTACTGTTTTACTTTCACCATGAGATGTTACTCCATACTCCATAGTGGCATATATTTGGTTTGCCACTCTTTTTATTATGCATCCTCCATTTGTGTTTTCTTTACTCAAAATTGATTTTCTCAAGATTTGAGCAATGATTGATTATTATATTTTATTAATTTTTTAAATATATATCTCTACTTCAGGATACACTTGGAAAATAATAAATTTTATTTTTTAAAATATTGGTATAGGACATAAATTATATTGTATTGTTGGTTCTTTCAAAGGAAAGAACAACCAAACTGTTGGCTGATAGCTTGAATGGAGAATTGCAGATATGGTAAATGTGTGTAATACACAAACTTTTAAAAAAATGAATTAGGTTTGATCTGATTTTTAGACTGTGGATTTGATTCATAGTATACGTTTTACTAGTTGTACAATTAAAATAAATTGGATAGAGAAATTTATAAAAATTACCTCGGATTGCTTGCATTGAAATAAAATTGTAATTACAAATGAAGTAAATAAAAGTGTTTAAAATAGAAAATGAAGACAATGCTTTGAAAATTAAATTGATTGCTTGAAGTTGAAATTGTTTGTTTTGAATTTATCCGAGAATTTAGCTAGGTCTTTTACATTGTTCCCTTACTCATTTTACAAGTTACATTAGAAGTTACTAAAAAATTACGACAACTCAAGAATCCAAGTACCCTTTGAAGCATGCTTTGTTTAGGGCTTTAACGAACATGCAAATTGATTCAAGTTGATTTCAAAGGAGTGCTTGAAATGTCCTTATTGTGCAATCTTTTTATGTGGCAGGCAGGAGAAGGACTCATAGCTAGGTCCTTTCTCTAATTATTATCTTCCCTTCAGATGCCATAGAAATTTAATATTATACGTCAAAGTCTTTGCTCTTATGATTATTGATGTTTAAACTTTGTTGCTCAACAAGGAAATTATTGGGGCCTAGACATCAGTAATTGTTAGCCATAATTATATTATATAATCACATTAGCCTTTAATTTTATAGATATGTTGCTGCCAAGTAAATTGCTCTTTTGTACTTGAAAAAGTTTGTAAAGGACTCATAGCTAGGACCTAGCTTCGATTTCTCTGTTCATATTTTATTGGGCTGTCTGTAAACAAGTTATGTTTATAATTGCTTCAAAATCGCAGTATTATAGAATATAATACCTTATATTACGAAATGCTCTTTTGTACTTGGAAAAGTTTGTAAATGATGAGTGTGTTATTAATTTGTTATTATGTCTTGTTAACTATAATGTATTATGTAAGAAAAGGGTGATGTTTTGGATCTAAAAGTTTTAAGTTGGGTTTCTCTTCCTATATTCTAATGTGCTGCCCTTTAACCAGTTATGATAGTAATTATGTTTGTAATTACTTAAAAATCGGTCTAATATATAAAGTTGGCTCTGAATTTTACGCGATTTGTCTACGTTCTCAAGTTTATGAGAAGTCTATCACAACCTCATACTTTTCACATTTCATTAATAACAATACCTCTCTCCAAAATGAAATAATTTTGTAACAGTTTAATCATGATTTTTGCACTTTTACATTTTAGTTTGGTGAGAGGCATAGTTATTACAGAAATGTGAAAATATAGAGTCATGATTAGTCCTCGTAAATTTGAGGATGCTATAAGGCAAATTGCATAAACTTCAGATGCAACTCTATGCATTTTGCCCTTAAAAATCGCTATGTTATAAAATAAAGTAATGCTAATTGGCTCACTGTGATCCTTCATCGTGACACCCAAAAAGGACAAATACAATCTTGGGTGATTTTGAAGAATTAAGTGTGGAAGAAACTTAATTTTGAAGGAAAATCAATTCATTGAATATATGTTTCCACAACCAATGATTTTTCTTCATTTTATCACGTAATTAATTATGTATGTTGTTGGAAATGACGACAAACATGAATTTTTAATTTAAAAAATTAGTTTTTAGCATAATCATGTCAATTGACCATGGTTAATTTTTAGGTTTGTTAGTCATGCATAAGCTAATTAGGGTTTTCAGTGAAAAAAAGAAAGAAGAAGTTGGAGAAAAAAAGAGAAGAGAGAAAGTGAAAAGAAAAGAAAGAGAAAATTATTCATTAATAAATTGCCTATAAATATCTATATTTGAACTTAACAGAGGATATATTGCGATCAATAACATTTTCTAGTATTCAATCTTATAATCTTTTCACTTCTATCAATTCCAAATGCAAAATATTAGAATTTCAGATATCTCATTATTATCCTACCTTAATTTGATAGAATGAGAAAAAAAAAAATCCAACTAACTGTTTCATATTCAGAAAAATAATTGCATTTTATTTCATATTCAACGGACGATGATTAAAAAAAGGAAGAAGAAGATTGTAGGCCTTCTTCAATTAATTTGGGCCTAATAAAAGTCCATATACGTGACCGCATTTTTATGTGAGCCCATAATAATATAAAACGGAGGTTTGGGTCCATAACTGCTCTATCCGGACCATTCGCAATTCGCAAAGTTGAAATTTGTTCATTTTGTTGGAGAGAGAGAGAGAGAGAGCGGCGGGAAATAGATAGCTCAAAAAAGCCATGGCGGGAATCGATACACAGAAGCAACTACTAACCCTAATTCGTGATTGCGTCTCTGAGAAGTCACAAGGAGGTTGATCCATTACACTTCTCCTATTCGTTCTTTTCTTTTATTAATTGCTTTATAAGTTTGGTTCCCGAGAAAATGAAGGAAATGGCGAGAAAATCCAATTCGTTTCTCTCGTTTTCTAAAATCAAGCCTCATGATCCTAAAATCACACGCTTCAGAGTGACGATGTTCTGTTTTATTGGTTGAAGTTTTGGAGAATTCGGAGATTTAAGTTTAATTTCTTTTTCTCCTCTAACTTTTCCTCGGCAACCAAAAGGAGGCCAATTTTGCGGTTCTCGATAAAATGAAAGAAATTAAGTTGAGAAAGTTTACTAAGTTAAACGAATAATAATCAGAGATTCTGTTTAAAAAGAAAAATAAGTTACCGCATTTTCTCGGCAACCGATCTGTCGCTAAAATGTTGGAGCTATGCATGGAGGCATGCAGAGAGAAGAGTAGTTGGCCTAAAGAAGAGAATAGAAGAGCTTCGATCTGAATTTGAAGCAGTACATGCGGAACTAGAAGGAGCAAAACGGTTAAAAGAGACTACTGAGCAAGAGCTTAAAGGCTATGAATTTGAATTAGCGATGAACGTTACTTCTATTCAAATTCTAGAGGTCCGTGTAATTCAATTTGATTATTTTTCGATCCAATCGTTTAGATTTTTATCTATTTTCAAAATCTCACGAGTTGAAATGCTTACAGGGAAGAATTTCTCAGATTCAAGATGAAATATCCTCCATTGGATCAGAAGTAGAAGGTCTTAAGGTGGTAACTAGGCCCTGTCTTGGTCCTGTCTCCTCTTATATTTTTCGGCTATTTTTTTTTGGCTGAAATAAGAATCGCTTTGGTTTTAATACTCTATGTAATTTCCAATTTCATCTTTGAACCTTCATGTTACCTAATTGTGAAAAAGAATGAAGAAAGAGCCGCAAGGTAAATAACCGTTATATGTATTCTCATTTTTGTTATCTTCAACATGATAAACTATTCTAATAAAATTAAAGGAAATATTAAAATACTCCTAGTTTTTACTTGTTGCTGTTTATGCAGAGATGAGTTTATCAGTCAGATGTTTGAGCTGAACGCCAGGATAAGGTTAGTGTCAATCACGCTGAGGCATACATAAATTCTCTATTTTCTGTTGGCCTCCATCAGTATAGCTGCTTGATATATAAATGTTCTGATTGTGCTTTGATTGACTTGTATGGAACTATTTCTTTTGTAAGATAATCGGCTTGTGTTGTGTGAACATAGAACATTGTATAATTGATTGGATCTTATGCCTCTATGGAAAAGGAGTGGAAGAGGATATCCACCCCATTTCATTGTCTGTTAGAGTACTCTGGGAGGTATAAAAAATAAATTAAAAATAGAACTACGAAAATCTGTTGTTCAATCTAATAAATTAACATCCCGATTCAGGTTTTATTGCAACTGTTGTCTGTTAATTACCAAATTAAGTCTCATTTCCAGAATAAATGTTCCGCATCCTGTTAGTTATTGTTAGTCGCCTCCTCCATTAGAGTGGTTTTTTCCCAGTGCTTCTTTTCTTCTTCTCCCTATCTATATATCTTTTTTTTTCTTCAGTTTGGTCCGCTAATATAGAAGTCTCCTAAATCCTAACATTGGCTCACATGCCTCTTATGACTGACTTCCTTTTTTTCTTGGCCAAAATTTAAAGTTTCTCTGCACCTTAGCTACACTTCATTTTTGTACTCTTTTTGGTGATTTTCTTTGAATTCATCCATTGTGCTGTCAAGGACACTTAATTAATAGCTGCAGAAGAAAAGAAAGAGAGGGGGTCAGCCAAGTGCAGATAGTTGATGACATATTTGAAATATCAGCTGAATTACTTTCGGAAATAGTTTACTTACCTGTTAATGCATCTGGCAACTTATCTCGGAGCTCTTGCAGGAACTACTTAAGCATGAACGGACCATGGTATCCCTAAAAGTTCACCTCTAAAATTTAAATTCCTTTACAAGAAAATTAATAACAGTCTCCCTACCCCAAAATTTTAGAAAATTCTTCAACGTAAACTATTCAGTTAACTTTATTCAAAACATCCTTTTGTTTCAACAACCCACAAAACATATTGCAATGGTAGCTTTGGTCCTTCATTTTAACTAAGTTTTATTTAGTCGCTTGCCTCATTTTAAATTTGGTTCTTCCTAGTATAAATTTATAGTTCTATACATGGGCTCTTGCAAACTGTTCTTTTCTATTCTTGAGAAAAGGCAGCTTTCTGAACATCTGTGCAAAGTTTCACTCGCATCACTATCTGTTACAGCATCTTTGGAGGTCTGATGGATTGCAATTGTCTTTGCAACTAATTTCAATTACAGACATTTATGAACATGCTGTTTTCTAATTAATTTAATATTTCACAAAACTTAAAGCTTTTGAATCTGAAGTAACGAAATCAAACTTTACTGAATGACAACCTAGCAACCTGATGTTATGACTTTCCATGATTGCTTTGCTGATCTTGTCACAAGAAAATTCTCAGAGCAGATTGGTATAACAATTTTCTGTTTTCCTTTGCCCCGCTGATGTGACTATTGCCAAGAGCATGCCATGTTAGATTTCATTGTGGATTCTAGTATTTGCTAGTGGAAAGCAATTAATTCTTCAACGTTCTTTCAATTTTAGAAAATTCCAGGAGAGAGGAACATCCAATTTCCAGAAAGAGGATAACAGTGGAACTGCAGCGGGTGAGGGCCTCAGTAAGACTATTCAATGTTGCTGTTATTGAGCTTGTTGAAATAATAAATCATTGTTTTCTTTATATTTTTCTCCTGAAGGATTCAGTTACAATTTACAATTATGTATAAGGTGTATGGTAGTAAAGTCTATTCTCTTTCTGAAATATATATATCCTAATGATAAAATCTTAAACTGTGCAAAAAATTAATTTCTTCTCGACCAATTTTAACCCAAAATCAATGTATAGGAAAACTGGTTTCAATTGAATCGATCATTGGCTTATGATTAGAATAGTTTCATATATTAGTTAGTTCTGAAACCATGTTGACATTAATGCTCTTTGTAGATTCATTACGGGTTGGAATTTTCCTATCAAATTATTGAGAAAATATATATGTATTATTGAGAACAAGGATTGTTTATGTCGTCATAAAGTTGCAAGGCACAGTAACTTACATCTGACTATCTAACAGCAGTCACTTCCCTATTCTTTTTTTCCGTCTCAGATCAGGGTACTTTTGTTAACGGAATAGATATTTTTATTTGCTGTCTTTTCTTTTTCATTGTGTTTATTCTGGAACATTATATAATCATTTCAGAAGCGGACAGAAAAGTTGTGATGGAGGTAGTCGTTGAACCTGATTTAAGGACTCTTGACAATATGCTTGCCCATGTTGTTTCTCAAACAACTAAAGAGGAACAAGAATACATAGCAGAGCAGAATATTCAAAAGCAGGTAAGAAGTCGGTTTTTCTATATCAAAAGCTTGTAAGGCTACTATTCAGAATGGCTATGTTATTTGACAGGAGAACAACTCAAGCGTTCAGGTGTTTAAAATTTTTGTTTTTTAGCTACAAGTATGTCACAGTTTTCGTTGGACAATAATATGTGGGTCCCTGCAGATCCAGCAGGAATATGTTGATCTTCAGAGGAAGATTTCCTTGATGGAGGTGATAATGAAAGAAACAAAAGCACTGCAGGATCTGACTAGATATCCTTAACAGAATTTTATATTGGACCCGCTCAATGATCATGCTAAATGATTTCGCAGAGTACTATAAGCCTTTCACTTCAAAGCAACCGACTAAAAAATTTTAATCCTCTGAAAACCTAGCTTTTTTTTTTGTGTGAAAAAGAGGAAGCTTTTAAAAGTTTATAACTAGCTAAAGCTAAAATGCTTTTATCAAATTTTAGCTCTCTATATCAGCAATCAAAAAGACCAAAGGCTTGAACTTGTTTACACCTAACTGGTAACTGGTTAAGAAAGCAAATACGGAATTGGACTGTTTTTCTTTCTATGTATTAATGTTTTATGCACTCCAACAAGTAACGTAGGTTATCATAAACACTTTAAAAAAGTTTTTCTTTGACTGGAAACAAGCAGACTTGTGAACTGGAACAGACTTATGCTTCAATCGGTGAGGAGTTACAGAAGAGATGTTTATGTCCTGCGTGTCATGAAGATAACATGGAGTTCTTGGGGGGAATTCTTCAGGCAAATTGATCTCCTGTATGTACTCTTCTTGCTTGCGCTGCATTTTAGGTGTTGGTTAAACATAACACGCATTCCGAAACTCCACTTAAGTGTGTGAGCATTTGGGGCACGTATTGGATGGTCTTAATGAGGAAGAGTTATCATAACAAGGCCCCATCTTCAATTAAAGAGTTCAGATGAAACATAATGTGGAAAAGTGAATAACTTCAATGACTTTGCGTTTAAATTTCAACTAGGCTGCATTAATATATCCAACAATATTTCAACCCATCAAAATGATTAAACCAATACTATAACTACACTCTTTTTGAAAGTCCATTATTAATTACATTTGATCCAAAGTCATAAATAATTAGTTATTAATGAATGCTGCTAGCATTCATCTAATCAACTTTGCTTTCATTTATAAGATTTAAATAAAGATTGCACTTTTGAACCCAAAGCAATAGGTGAAAAAGAATGAACAATATTATGAGAATGACATATCTTCAGAAAGCCAGCCTGCTGCAACATAATAATCCAACGGCCTAGCTGCAAATTATATTCTCTTTTTTTAACTATAGTATTGGCATAATTGTAGGCGATGCTTCTATATCTTTTGTCATTAGCGATAGCAAGGTTGATTTAGTCTCTTGATCACTACTTTTCCCTTGCTCCTGAAATGGCAACCACGATATGATAATAGTTCATGGACACCTGGTATTGGAATAGCTCCCAAACATAAAGTCTTAGAAAATAATGATAAAAAAAATATTTCTGGAACTTACACTTTTTTGGGAAGGTCTTATGGTAGGAAGAACTGTCTGCATTGGGACAACTTTTCGGCTGCTATGCATCCTACGGTTTGCGACCTCCACAGGGATTGAAAATAGAGCAGATACAGGACGATGATCAGAGAACTTACTTTCACTGCGAAAATAGGAAAGTTGCTTCACTCCTTTTCCATACCATAGAATTCTGTCACACCTGCCACCAGTTTCAAACATATGCTCAAGTTACTTGTACAATCTAAAATGTAAAGATAGACTATTTAGTGAATGCTAGAGGACTGTTTTGGCAGTTAAGGTAAGAACAATCTAAATATTAAACCATATCAAGTTGAAAAACAAACATTACACATACCATGCAGGAGTTCTTTGCTTTTCTCCTGATCTGCTTGGCATGCCACCTGAGTACCGATTGCAATTAGATGAAGAGTACTTGTACGTAGGTGCAAATTCTATGTTTCCCTCTCTCCAACCTTGAAATACTCCACCATCTTCTAATTCCCTCCGAAGCTGATCGAACTCTTGCAATGCTTTCCAATCTTGCTTCTTTATCAAATACCTCGCCAAGTTGTCTTCTAAGTACAATCTATAGTTAAGATCTCCGAACCAGAATATGCGACTGCATAACGTGACAATCAGATCATCAAAGATGAGGCTTAATATTGAATTCAGATATTTCATTCTCTTATTCCTCATTTCTTCTAATAATTTAGGTTCCATTACAGCATTTATTTCGGACAGAATGATATCTATGGATGTTACTTAGTTTGGAACTTAAAACAAAATTGAACATTTGAATTTTGTTGACTTCTGATCACATGCAAGACTTTATACATGAAAATTGCAAGCTCTTGGACTTGATCTTGTTGATCATACTAATCTTTCTTTGAATATACATTGGTGTCTTGTTAGCGTTAGTTGAGTGTAGTTATTGTGATCGCAATTATTCATGTTTGCACAATTCTAATTTCCATTTCCACAATATGGAGGAAACTTAGAATGTCTAAATTAAGCATGTTTATCTTGTAAGTGATTTGCTAAGAAGAGCACTTACTCATGTCCTAAGATGGTGAGAGGATGAGGATTATCATCGTCTTTAGGTGATCGAGGGAAAGAAGTTCGCCTAAAAATCTCCGAAACTTGGTGATTCCTTCTCCCTTCATCTCCTTTTTTCTCACCAGAAGCTAAATGAGCAGCAACGAAGCAAAAACTTGTTCCTTCTATAGACATGCTAACTGAAACAGAACCTTTGTTTCCCAAATAACCCATAATGCCACAAGCCACTGAACTGACTTTCACATTTGAAACGCAATACTTCCTCAATAATTCCTTCTTCATCCATACACTTATAAACACTCCAACCATTTTCTTGCTTGCCATTAGCTTGTACTTACTTCCCCCCAATAAATCCTCATGCTGTGTCCTTAGCTTATCCCTCATTTGAATCCCAAAATAGCCACTAAAACTTGTTCTTCTCTCGGAATTATTATAAATCTTCTCATATTGGTAGTTGTCACTTGAGATTGAATTTGTGGTAGGAGTTAACCATGGACACCCATATTTATCATTCAGTGTTTTTCCTACAAGAAGGTTCCAATTTGTCGCTTCCGTTGGGTCCTCTGCTCCTATTACGTTTCTTGTTTTTAAAGGCACAATCTCCTGAAATCTGCAGGACGTGAATATAGGTTCCATTATTAATGCCAAACGTCTTTTCTAATTAGATTACTCATTTTTAAAAACACCCTTAAAACATACACACACACACACATACATACCCGAGTACATATATGTCTGCTGCATCTTTCAGATTTAACCATTCATCCATATCTACTGCTAGGCTTCCTACTGGAGACCTTCCGGCAACGTTCCATGTACCAACAAAAATTCTGTAATATGTAAAAATAGATGAGTCATAAGATAAATAAATGTATAATTTTTGAAAGGAAATATTAGCATCCTTTCTTACCTTAACTCGTTAGTTAAAATGCATGGTTCAATCTCCGATGACTGAACAAAAAGGTTGTCAAGGCTTTCTTCAGCTTCTTCTTCACTATCGTCTGTAATGAAATTATGTAGATGGTTTTAGCCTTCTAGGCACGTAGAAAAGGAAAAAAAAAAAAGGCAGGAAACGAAGGATAAAGAAAGATGAACCTGTAATTTCATTGAAGCAGTGATTTGCTTCCGCTCTCTTATTTTTTCTTTTAAACCACTTCCCAAATGTATTGGTTTTAGACCTGTGGTTGTCGCTATACATATCTTATAACGAAGATCAAGTCCATGCCCCAACTAGAAGATCAAGCAAAATAGGTAGATGGTGGATCTAATATGTTTTCTCTTCTACGATTTTGGGGTTGATCAGATTAGATTCATCAATGTCAATACAGAACCTGGGTTACCTTTCACAACAAAGAAATGAAAGAATCATAATATTCATCGCCCAATACCAAACTCTGAGATTGAAACAAAAAGACAAATTCAAAAAACTTTGTCATTTCAACGGAAAATCCCAAGAGAAGAGGGAATTTAATAATAATGTTTTTTTTTAAAAAAAAAAATGACATGTAAAGTCAAAGCTTGGTAGGGAAAGGAGGAGGAGGAGGAGCTTCTGTGTTACATTTGATGGTGTAATATAAATAATAATAATATATTGAGTGAAGAAAGAAGGGGAATTGAGAAGGATGTAGGCCTCACAAGCTTCTATCATTTGCTTGATCATTGGACCTGTTTGGTTTGATGGTGGTGCTGGTCACGTATGTCCCGTGGATTTTTACATGTCAAGTTCATTATTATTACACTATATTTTCTAAGTCAAACAATCTATTACGCTATGGATTTAGCTAAGCTGGATCATTTAGGAATTAGGATAGTTCAGCTAACGTATCTATACAAATCTACGCGTATTTTATTAAGGTTAATTATATTTCTGATATTTAATTTTTTTTATTTTTTTATTTTAGTGTTTAAATTGAAAAAATTTGTAATTGAGTGTTTGAATTATTAAAAAAATTACAATTTAAGCATATTTAGCTGGATTATTTTTTCAAAAAAATAAAATGGATAATTTTTTCCAATAAATGATATTAGATATAAACTTTCATTCACTTCTTTTTTCTTTTTTCTTTTTTTTTTTACAGTTTTAAAAAATTCTTGTACTTACTCTGTTTTATTTTGTTTGCATGGTTTGAAAAAATACGCATATTATTTAGTCAAACAAAAATTATTTTACCTGTTTTTACCTTTAACTCATTAAAATATTAATAAAAATCCTTCATTTAATGAACAATCATAAATGTTATTATGGAAAAATAATTGTTTAAATGTACAGATTTAGAAATCTTGCAAAAATTTTGTGACATCTCAAAAAAGAATAACAAGCAAACAAAATGGCATAGAGTGAATTTTTTTTTTCCATTCCAAAACAAAATAAAAACAAGAGAATGAGAAAAAGAAAGGTAAAAACCTAGTAAAATAATTTATTTTAATTAATTTAACACAATTATTAATTAAATATTCAATTATAAATTTTAAATATTTTATCCTTTTTTCTCGTTATATGTTTAGAAATATCATCGTTTCAATAGAAAATTATTTTTTATTGATTTGATCGATGAGTGTATCCATAAATCTAATTTAAACAAGTAAATCCCAAATAAATAAAGTAATGAGGTAAAATAATTGATTTTGATTTTTTTGGAAAATTTTCAATTAAATGCACTTCTTTTTTGAAAAGCAATTACATGTAGTTAATTATATCAAAATTTTTAATTCAGATATTTAATTATAAATTAGTTTTTGAGAACATGCATTACATGTTGTTAGTAATAGTTACACTTGAGTTAAAATATAGTTTAAATATTAGACATTGTCTAATAATAATCTCTATGTTACATAAATTAGAGCTGCATGTGTAGATATTAATATTAAAATTTACATTTACATGCACAACATGTTGTTTGTACGCTTGCACGTTTGTATAATTTATAATTTTTATATATAATTTCCTATTATTTCTTTTATTTAAGGATACTATTTTGTTCTATTTTTCCTTCTTTCAGTTATTATTTTCTGTAGTTATTATTTTTTTCCTTTTCATAGAGCATTTTCAATTTTCTGAGGCTTTCTCAAAAAAAAAAAAAAAAAAAGCAGTTTTGTTTTATAATTTAAAATTAAATTAAAAAAGAAGAAAGAACATCAGCATGATGTATAACTTATAATTTCTAATTACGTTAACATAAGGTATTTTTAATTTGTATAAAAAATAATAGACAAAAAAAAAACTAATTTTTTTTTTTTTTGAGTAATAGAGAGAAGATGCAAACCTAGATCTATTAACAGGTTGTATATGCACTTACCACTGGGTTAAGTCTTAGAATGCAAAAAAGTTTTTATGGCAAAATCGAAAATCTTTTTGTTTTGCTATCAAAAACTTTTTGTGGTACTATATAACAAATTAAAAATTAAAATTAATACCTCAATGATCTACAATAATAAGATGAGGAGTCTTCAACATATCTTTGACAGCCGAAGCAAACAAATTCTCAATGGCTAAAGAAATAAAAATAAGTGACAAATTTTTAAAATGAATATATATCCTAGTATGATAGGATGAAACTTTTTAACAACAGAATTAATTAAAATTAGAAAAAAAAATTTTTAATTGAAATGCTTAATTATAAATTATGTATTAAATTAAGAAATATATTTAAGATAATTTATTATTGACATTATAGTTAATAATTTGTATATTTATTTGTTACCATAAATATCGTGCTTTATATGGGAAGTAATGTATACATAATTTTAAGGTGACAAAATTTTTTGATTACAGTAGGAAGTAATATATCCAATCAAAATAAATAAATATTTATTTATTTATTAGCCAATTATATTTAAATTTAAGTAGGCAATCAATATGACCAATCAAATTAAGGATTACTTAAAAATAATTTATTTTTAGTCAATCAAATTAGAGGACAAATTGTCATTATCAAATTTAAACATCCCCTATTTTGGTGATCTCAATGTTACCCTTTTCCATTTTCACTTCTATATATACTAGCTTTCTCAATCGTGTGTTGCATATTGTTTGTACCAGTTAATGTGTTTATACCAGTTGATTTTTATTCGTTATAAATAAATATGAAATTAAGTTCTATAAATAATTTTCTATTAACATATATATATATATATATATATATATATATATTTTCTATTAATTTTTTATTATAAATTACAATTTTATGAACAATTCAAATTTTTAATAATAAAATATCATTATAATTCAATTTTTTTCATGAAAATAAAATTACTTATCAACCAATTTAAATTTTCTTAAAACTCATATTAACAATTATAATAATTATATATTAATCATTATTTTAGAGAATCATTTATAATATTATTTTTTTTTCACTTTTTGCTAAAATCTATGAGTATATAATTAATTTTATGATTGCTTTTTTTAGAAAAAAATCCTTTCACATTACTTGGTTTGCTAATATAATGTATTATAATATATATATATATATATATATATATATATATATATATATATATATATATATATATATATATATATAGTTGATTTTATTTTCTATTTTATATCAAATCATAAATCTTATATATATTCCTTAATAAATTATATTTATTCTTTGTAAAATAAGTTGCTTGTAGGAATAATTATAATCAATTAAATTAAAATTTTATTAAAAATAATAATTAAATATATTATATTTGTGTCATATTTAATGTATACATTATATAGTATAATATAATCAATCAAAACCAACCATGTGTGGTCTGATCACTTATATGAGGAGTTGGAAGTTCGAGTTCAAGTATTCTCGACCATAAAAATTTTCACCAATTTGTAGCCTGAGTGTTATCTTGATCCATTCGGCCTCCTAATAATAAAAAAATACAACCAATCAAAATTAGATTAGCTTTATTTTTTCAACAAATAATATTAAAAAATTTTATCATTATATTCTTACGTTATTTGATATATACTTTTTATATAATATAAGTTTTTAATTTATTCAATAGAATTTAGATTTTAATAAGAAATTAATATAATTAATTAAAATTAAATTATTTTTATATTTTTAACCAACAACATTAATCTTTAAAGATATGGTTTTTTATTTTATCCAATAAAAAATTTAAATTTAAGTAAAAATTTTAATGACATTAATCAAAATAACTAGCTTTATTTTTTCAACAACCCCTTTAAGACAATTCTTGACATTCAAATCATGAGCTATAAGGCAACCCTATTCTTATAGCCCTATTCTTACTTTCATGCTCTATGTTGTTTGGTCTTATGTGCTCCTTGTATTCTGTGCAAAAAGTTTTTATTAGTATATTATAGTATCACTTTGCTTTTTACTCTTCATGACAGACTGATATTGTACATTCTTAAATGTACTACTGATGAATACTGATTGTACAATCTTAATATTGCATACATTGAATTATTATTTATTCTCTTGTTATATTCAAATATACCAAGCAATACTTCCCATAAAAGAAATGAAATATTAGATATCCATTTTTCTTTAATCAGAGGTCTCTAATTCGAGATCTAAGTATGGAGTCCCTTTAAGCATTTGGAAGAGAGCGCTTCACTCCCTTTGTGAGCCTTTTCAATGCAAATTTCGATTAATGGAGCCAGTGCTTTACCCTTTTGTGGGTCTCCTTAGTGCGAATCCAGATTAGTTGGATTAATGGACTTTGGATATTAGATGGTTAAAACTAAATATACCTATCAATATTTTTATTTTAAAAATTTAATTATGTAGTTTTTCATTATTATTTCCATTTTATTATTTAATTCTTTTATTAAAGAGCCTAATAAAAACAAAATTAAGAGAATGTAATTAAAATTTTTAAAATAAAAATTTTAATTAACATATTTGAGTATATTCAAAGGATTAAAAATGAAAATCATAATTAGTGTATTTGATTATAACCGAGAAACTAAATAATATTTACTTATTTCATTATGTTTTAAATTTTACGGAGTGGGGTGTGTTATTATGATTGATTAACGAGTACCCTTAATTTAGTTGGCAAACGGCAATTCTAAGTATTCTAACATGAACTTACAACCTGTAATTAATTAGGAGAAAACTTATAATTAAGTAAACTTATGATTGATTAACGAGCCATAGAAAAAGTTTACTTATTAAGAAGGCAAAAAAATTTTATAATCTAGGACTTAAAAGGAAGATTAATATGTGCTAATTTTAAAAAAAAAAAAAACGAAAATAATTACACGTGTATAAGCTCAAGTATTTAGGAAACAAAGTAGTTTAACTAAACAACAGCATGCCCAGTCTATATGAAGTTTAATGTTGTAATCGAATCGAACCTAATTTTTACCAAAATCTTATTGACAGTATTCGAACTTAACAAAATAACCTTCAAAAAAGTATAATTTTAGTAAAACCCTTATATCGAGAAAAATAGAATTGCCCTATTTATAAAATAGAAAAAAAAAAAAAGAAAAGATATATATATATTGTTATATAGATTGTCTGTTATAGACTGAAAACCAATTATTGTGGTGGGTAGAGTGTCTCTATGTTTTACTATGTTGAAACTTCTAAATTACTACTTATCCTCAATCGTATTCAGTAGTCTCAATCACTCCAAGAAGTAGATTAGTCTCATGGCCCATAGCATTAATGGTTCCTTCAGCTACTGATATGGATTTTTCCCATTTGAATCATCATTTTATATAGGCTTTTCTCACCTCTTCATAACATTTATGTTTTATTCCTTTTTTTTCCTTTAATTTTTTATTTGTTATTCGTTCCACTTTGACATTCACCTTCATTTTTTTTTTCTTTTCTAAATTCAAAAATATTTCAAGTTGGTGAATCGGGTATGATTTTATTGATATTCTCACATATGTGAGAAGCGTGAAATTTTGAATTCAAATTCTCTTAATCACAAATATTTTCACCAATTTAGTGAGTCTAAGAGAAGACTACTCCGGCTATGTAGCCCGCAAGTTAAATAAAGATTATATGATAAATTTAATCAAATTTATTTATAAATGAATCAAACTCAAATTTAGTTTTCCAAACCAAAATGAAGTTAGAATTAAATTTTACTGGTTTGACTGGTTATGGCCGTGCTTATGTTCTATACTTCAAATCACAAAGAGATAAACAAAATTGCTCATTTGACACATTCCGCTTCTATATTTTTATTTTTTGCGTAACTGATCAATAAACAATTAATATTATCTCATTCTTTTATATATACGTAATTATTTATTTTAAATAATCGTCTCTTTACCCATAGCACCTCAAAATTTCCTCAAATCAACAATAATTTTTTTATTATAGCTTGTTGTTGCCAAGAAAATAAAATTACATTACAATTGAACTCATCAAATGTTATTTGCAAAGTGCTTATGGAAAGCCCTTATTAAAGAAGAGAGATATATTTATGTGACTTGTTAATTGTCTTTTGGATAGTATTTCACTCAAGTTTGGAAGGGCAAAGGGTTCCAAAGGCACTGCCAATTTCGTCAAGTTGCATTGAGTGAGACACTGCTAGGAGTTTAATTATCTTACCTATTTGGGCCAAAATTGGAAGCTCATGGCATGTGCCTCAAACTTGGTCCAGTTTAACTAGGCCCAACTTGTTTGGAAGTTAGTTAGTTTTGGATATTATTAATAACTAAAACATATTCAGAAATAGATTCAAATATATATATATATATATATTTGGAGAAATTGATTTTAGTTTCTTGGAAATTTTGAGTGTTTAAATTTTAAGAAAATAAATCTATAATAATTGGGGTATGAAATAAAATCAAAATTAATTTAAAAATTGGATATATGGCTGACACATCTTGGAAAAGGATAGCAGAATTTGTCCTTGTTAGAGAACTATACTCCCTCCCCATCAAAGGTCACCGACCCTAATTCCATGTGACCCAAAAATATGTAGAATAACATTATGATAATTAATTGCCACTCCGTCTTCATTTTTTATAATAAGTTCTCATATCTTTACACTATAAATAATAAATTTTAAATTTTTTTTTCTTTTATATACAAAATATTGATTTGATACGTGGTAATACAACATTTCAAACAATAATTTTACGTTTTTTAAGTTTTCGACAAGTGTTCATCGAATTCAATTTTATAAATTGATGTATTTAATGGATTAAATAAAATATTTAATATGTATAATTTCATAAATTGAATTTATGTATTCCGCCCTTAAAAAAGTAATTGACAAAATTTTAGGGTCCATTTCTTATTCTTGCTGCAATAGACTAAAAGATGCAATTAAGTGGCCTGGATAGCATAAAAAAAAAAAAAAAAAAGTAAAATGGCTTTCATAGGCTGCGACATTCCAACGAGAAATAGATGGGTTGTGGCCCTTTGCAGATATCTATCATCTTCAATCCATTATTATATGCACCAAATCCTGTACCTACATGGGGCCTCATCCTCATGTCCTACATTTTAATTTTACCCTTAGAAAATAAATGGCTTTCTTAATTTTCTACCCACTTGTACTTCATGGTACAATTATGCAATTTATGACAATTTTCCCTACTCAATTTTATAATGCGCTGTCACTTGTAGAATCCATTTCCTACTTCATTTTTGGGGCCTTGGCTGAAATATTGAAGGTGGTTCTGGATTGGCTTTCATACTATTTTGTCGTGAAACTATTATTTGCTTTCTGAAAGATCTGTTAAGATGTGCAACGTCCACACTTATAACTTTAAGATTCTACCTTTACCTATCTACGTCCAGTTCCTTAATTAGCTCAAAAGCCTTTAAATGTAAAAGAGTACGAGTCCTAATGCTATGTATGTTCGGGAAGAGGGAGAAAGTAAAATAAATGTATAAAATTACGACATTCACTTTCCTCTCAAACGGCGTAAAATAAATTTATTTTATATTTTCATTAACATTTTCACTCAAATTAAAGAAAAGATTTTGAAAATCTCAATGCATTTTTACTTTCCATTTTACATATTTTCTTATTTTACCTGAATTCAATCAACTCATAAGAGTATGTGAATCGGATTGGATGAAGACATTAGACAGGATAGGGATGAAGACATTAGACAGGATAGAATAGCTACCGCTCTTGAATATAGCATAATTGGGGGAGTAATAATGGCACAAGAATAACAAAATTAATATGTTAATAAAATTGTCAATTAAGTAAATCTGAAGTGAGTTTTGACAATAGCTTTAGGACTCCATGGGACCATGAGACAATGGTCTCAAACAAAAGGTTATAAGAAAAGATTGCAAACTAACCCTGAAAATTACAAAAATTATACTTTCATCCCCAGAATTTCACATATTGTAACACTAAATAGCTACATTTCACTTTACTCTTTTACTTGAAAGGGTCAAGTTAGATCTCTTGTGTAAATTGAACATTTCACTTTTTTTAGGCGTTGAAATGAATTGATTTCTACCTTTTCTTGCATCAGAAACCAAATGTTGCCTAAACATTGCAATGAAAGCTTCAACTCTTTCATTTAACTCCTCTTTGGACAACTTCTGTGCCTCACTATCAACCTTAATGTGCTCTTGCTCTTGCTTTGGCTCTGGCTCATGTACATCACTTGCCCACTTATCAAACTCACAGCATTGCTTATGCACTTCACTACATTGTTTGATTTTACTACATTGTTTGATTTTCTTCTTTTCTTGAATCTTCATATCTATATTATCTTCATTTTCTCGAGTTTCGCTCGAGTTTGAACGGATAGAAGTGAAAAAAATAGCTAAAAGAACAAGATTAAGGATTAAAAAGACCCTCGAGCGCCATTGCTCGATGAAAAATATCAAAAAAACATATTTTAAACATGCCATTGCTAGAGCTGTGCCTGCTGCTACAAACAAAACTTTGTGCATATAATGATCATCAACTTCATACTCTCTTCCGTTTGTTGCTCTCTCACATTCTTTGATATGATCCATTGCGAGTAGTTCTTTTCTTGATTTTTTTTTTTTGTGTGACAATTTGAGAATGGACTTAACAATATAGCTAGGGGTGATATTTATATACGTGAAGAATGGGGAACATAAGAATCCCTCTTTCACTTGAAGAAAATGTTTCTTTTATGGCATGTGTATGAGTGGTAGCTGTGATGATAAGAAGACATGACTAGTGACAAATGAGAGTGCAGGTGCTGGAGGAGACAAGCAAACATGCTTTTTTATGCGCAGTCAGAGCAGTTTTTAAACCTTATGATTGCTCCAACACAGGGATTTAGTTGTGTTTGTTGGGTTCTATGCGTTTTGGCTTGGCGTGCACATCAATGAATGGCATCAACAAAAGCATGCCATTGCTTTGGAATTGACAATGTGCTCTCTGTTGGGTTGGGGCAATGTCCTTTTGTATATTGGATTTCTCCTACTTCACTCTCTGGCTATGTCAAAAAAAAAAAAAAAAAAAAAAAAGAATACAAGGCTGAAAAACAAAAAATAAACTAAAAGACTGAAAAGGTATTTTCATTTGAACTGCCAAAATTTTTTATATTGTGCAGCCAAAATAAACTTTCCCCACTTTATGTGCAGCCAATAACTTTGTCAAGCGTTATTGTACATGTATAATTTCATTTGGTGACTAATGATTATCAGCTTTTTTTTTTTTTTTTTTGCTAATCCCACTTAATATTACATTATTTTATACCTGATTTGCAAAGAAAAACAAAAATATGGCAATCGTTTGCAACAAGTTTAGCAATCTTTAATGCAAAGTGTAATCCATTGAGCAATTAGATTTAGCTACTGAATAGAAAACATGTCATTTGATTAAAGAAACACTAATTCATGTTCATTTAATACATACGATAATTATTTAGTCAAATTTAATAAGAGAAAGAGTAATTTAATTAAATTAAGGAGTGTTTTATTATAATTTAAGTGATTTAATTGTTGTTTTAATTACCATACAAAAACTTTAAAAAATAAATGAAATAATCAGAGGAAGTATCATATGCTAAACTTGTTTCTTCTATTCCTGCCACTTAAATAAATGTATGTGATTATTATTATTATTATTATTTATTATAATAAGACAAAATCTCAGAACAGTTGGTGAACCTTGGGATTCACCACACAAAATTCTTACTAGTTGATAGAATGCAAAAGAGATCCCCTGTACAAGTCTGTAGTTCATCTTTTATACTTGCATAAAAAGAACAAAAATAAATATTATAGATAGACTTTAAAGCATGTATTAAGATATTCTTGGGGACACCACAAATTAATCATAGGCTGAATGGAAACAGATGTGATGGTGAAATGATTATGATCAAATTTGCATATAGACAGGTTGGGAGGCTCCTACTCATACGCTCATCTCTTTATACAGAAAAGCACATTTTAACAGGAGCTGGGTAAATTGTTGCTGGGAAATATTAGAGCAGTGAAATGGAATGTGTCAATAAAAAGCACACGCCTGTTTGATGCTAATCACCAAAATTACTAAACCCCACACCTATCATTATTCACCACCAACGTCAACCAACAAGGAATCATTCTCTGGTTTCTTTTCTAAGCTTTCTAGAGTTTTTCAATAGGAATCTGTCGGCTTATGAAAGAAGCTAGAATCTTTTTTTTTTTTTTTTTTTTTGTCTAAAAGGAGCTTTAATATCTACACTCACAGAGACAGTCCATAACTAGAATTTGAAATTCTCATTTCAGAGATTCCAAGTTAAGTGAAAATGAATGGTTCACTACAGGAACAACCAGCAAGCTTGTAACAATTTCAGGTCAGACAAGGGAATGAATGCAAGCAGAGTGTATAAATACCAAAAATTCCAGTGTTCAGTATTCTTCGAATCAACAAGACGCAATGCACTATAATTTTTACAAAATCTACAGCATTATTTTCATGAATCCTGAAAAGCACATGTATGAGCTATGAAATCACTGATATCTTTTCACCCATCTGCTTTATAGAGGAGCAAGCAAAAGATAATTACACATAACAGAATGATGCTAAACCATTATATTACATTTAATATTATATATAAGATATTGTTATCACAGGGTTGATTACTGATGATACAGATATAAGCTTGCCAGGCCAATCTGGCAACTATTGAAGATACTATGTACTAAAGATAAAATTGATAGGGATGAGAAAAGGGGTAAGACGAACATATGTGGGGAAAATTGAAATTTAAAATTTAATAATCGTAACCAATGAGTAGTGTCTATTTCTCTTACTATCAGGCAGCCGGTTTTATCTAGTTTTTTGAAAAAAATTCTGCAAGTATCATAAATAAAAGGTGAGTGAATTTTAATTTGGGTATCACATCCAATGTTCTTCTGTTGGACTTAGAATGAGTACCTTTATTACCACCATCTTTTCCCAGACAAAGAAATAAGCTGCATAAGATGAAAAGGAAAAGGAAATATGAGGTTAATCTTCTAGTAAATATAAACAGGCAAATATAAGGAATAATACACAGACACACACAAGGCGCAGACGTTGTCAAAGCTAGGCATTATTTTTTTAAAATTTTTTTGGCAGATGGGGCAAGGGTGAATCTAGAACGGTAATGTTGAAATTTTTCCATATCTTCCGACTAATCTATAATGTGCTGAAAATTTTAGAACATTATTCATTTGTTTTGCTAACTAACAAACAACTATGAGATCATAAAAGAAGTAATGAGTATTCAAACCTTATTTGATATTCAATAACAAAGGAAGTAATTCTTCCTTTTTTTTCTGACATTTATGTTCTGAGGGAAAGGATCTAGTCTGTGCAAGAACCCTTAATGCTCAACAGTTGGCCTATTGAGCTGATCCTAATTGTTAAAAAGCATAATTCTTCATCAACTAAAAGGAAAAAAAGAATGAAAAATAATATTGAACGAGAAACCAGTTTACTGGATGAACTGTGAAAGGAAATTTAAAAAAAAAAAACAAATAAGCAAATAAGTAAAAGGCATCCAAGCTCGGCAAATACTCTCAATATGAATACTGATTATTCCTCAGGAAAAGTAGGTTAATCTTAAACTTCAATTTTTAGATTTCAATTTTTCAAGATTTTGTCCACTCAATTTGATATGTTGATACAACAAAAGCATCCATCTGGCTGGTTGAACCAATTTGAAATTGTTAACTCCCTAGTTGAACCAATTTTCAAACTGAAATTGTTTGGGCAAAAACATTTATCAAGTAGATTCATTTGGGCAGAAATCATTCAATGCATGCGGAATTTCCTTGCATAGTCCTCTAAACTATCAAGTATAGAAACCAATTCATTATTTGAAAAGAGAAGTCACAGCACATCAAAAGAAATATCCAAGTTACTAACATTTAAGAGAGTAATGGAAAAGATAAAAAGAAACCAACCTGACGAGCAACCTGAGCCAACCGCCGACTGTCCCTAGATGATTCATTAGTCACACCAGATTTCAGTGGCTCTGGTGAATCATTTTGCCTCTCCATGGTTCTCCTTTTTACGGTGCTCTTTTCACAAATTCTTTGATCAGGACTGCTCAAGGCTTCCTTCTTGCGTTTCCTTTGAAAGGTGTATTTAAGAAGCCCATTGTGGTCAACATGAGGCCCCTGTTCGGTGAATGCTTTGGCATCTTTCAAATCAGAATACATCAGTGGTATGTTGACTGACTCAGGGTTAGTTTCATAACATGGAAATGTTGATTTTGTGGCAGCCTCATGATCCTGTTTTAGCACCTCATCCACTGACTCCATGTCCTTGTTTGCAGTATTCTGGACAAAACCACATCTATTTGATGCCTTAACACTCAATGTGACATTTCTAGATCTAGAAGTAGGATCCACACCGCCTTTAATTAGAGTTAAACCTGGATCTAAACGGGGAAATGACTTCAACTTTACTTCATTTTCAACGATCTTTGGCTGAACTTCACCAGATTTGCCATTACTATAGAGTGAGAATGAACAAGTTTCATGTTCATCAGGATAGGAGGCAAATGCGTTAGGCATAGCATCCCTACTTTGCACGTTCCTATGCCTTTTCTCTTCATTCTCATCCATAAAACATTTGTTTCGACGATCAAATTTTTCTTCCATTTCACTAGAATGCTTCTTCATATCCATTTTCTCATTGTTAATAGAAGGTAGGGTGCATGACAGTTCATCAGGCTTATTAGCATTCCCATTCGCTAAGTATCTTTTGCAATGAGAAAGAATGGCTGGTGGTTGATAATTTTTCTTAATCTGACTAGGGCACAGTCTACGCTTAGCTTTGGGCCTACTAAACCTCGTCCTTCTTCGTTTCGAAGTGCGAACTTTAGCACGTTTTCTTACCTCTTCCCCAGAACAGTTCTTCGCTGGTTCTAAGCTTATGATCTTGGGTGAAGGAACATTACATTTTCCATAACCTTTATTTCTTCGTCTGATGAGCAAGTCACTCTTTATAAAGGAATTCTCATCAACTTCTCCAGGAGGAGACAATTTCCCAGCCTGTAGGTTCCCTTCCAATGTAGGAATTCTCTGAGTACATCCATTTCTCAACAGCTCATGTTCCTCATTTATTGTAATTACTGAGGCCAATTCAGCATTATGAACAGAATGTCTCTCAAACTGGAAAACACTCAATTGCTCAGTTTGTTCTGCACTACAGTAATTTTCATTGGAAACTCTCTGATCAACTAATGTGTTCTTCATGTCAGAAGTTATCACTGTTGGAAGTTCTGGATTAGGAGGGAGAATGTAAGGTTCATATGTTGCATTTTGGTAAGAGAATTCATTATCCCCTGTGATATTTCCATTCAAAGGCTGGAGTTGGCCGTTCCTCAGCCTTTCCAACTTATCACGTACCCAGTGCAATTCATCTCTTAGGTCTATTATGACACCCTCTGCTTCCTGTAGCTGTGCTTCAAGCTCATCAATTTTGGCTTGCTGGCTTGAGGATGCCATCTCTCCTTCAGTTATCTGTTTACATGATGGTATTAATTCCTTACAACACCAAATGCAGAATATAAAATGTAACAATGCATTTAACTTCTAGGTTGCATTATTTCTAATTTTCCTGAACTCCAGTGAAATTTCAATCGAACTGGACAGGCTGTGAAGTCTATAGAGACATTAAAACCCAAGCAAATGGATACAATTCAAAGACCTGCGAGAATAGATTTTTGGCAAAGAACTAATGTTAAATGGCAAAGGACTTATTGCTGGATGAAGGCCCTCACCCCTTAATGACAAAAATAAAATAAAATGAATTAAACATTTGCCAATTACACCCACTAGCTTGTTGCTTGACCTAAAATAGGAGGATTTGCAAGCTGGGTTAGTGTCATTAACCTAAGTTTTATAGTCCGACAATTTTTTTTTAGTGTTGCTTGGTAAAGCTAAAACTCACTTTGGTTATATCCTCCTGAACCAAAGATCAATTACTCTAGTAGCCTGGCATGTAAAAGAAAAGCAGTGGCCTCAGTAATATTGGACCAATTTTCCAGAATTGAGACACATAGGATGTCCTATTCCATCAAATTTTAAAACAAGGACAGAAAGTTGACAATCATCTCAAACAAATCCATAACAAGAAACAAAAGTATCTGAGAGTATTTTTCAGTATGTAGAAGTCAAGTAAAAGGATCCCAGTTTTTACTAAAATTTAAGTTTGGGGGATTGGCAAGTCCAGCTATCACTTGAAAAAATAGATTTCCTTAATGCTAACAAAATGCCATATCTCTCTTTTAAATAACACTTAAGCTTCTTTGCAATTCCAGTGCTCAACTTTTCTACAGAAATAAAGCTCTGGTCCTTCAGCGAAATAACTTTTCTACAAAAAGTCTGCTTTCTGTACGCTAAGGGAGCATGATGTGCAACTAATGACATCCCTAGAGCTACTTATACAAATAGTCACGTCAAAGTTTTCCAACTACAATAACAACTTCTGGTCCATTTACTTTTATCCTACCTAAAATTTAGCTTAAAAGCCTGCTATTCTTCTTTACCCAATAAATCCCAGATGCTAAATTTACCTAGCATACAGACAGAATCCTTGGCATCTCCAGGTCATGGGTTCACATTTATGTTTCACAGAGCATCAGTGCTGGTGCAACAGTAAATTTCTTCTTTGGGACCTGGAGGTTATAGGTTTAGACCACAGACACAGCCTTCTTGCAATTTAAGAGGAAGGCTGTATACACCTGACTCTCCCCAGAGCCCCTAATATCAATATGGGAAGCCTAGTGGACTAGGACAAGCTTTTTAAATCTCCACAAGTTAGGTACTTCAATGCCAAAGTACAACACTTCATGCTTTATAGCTGTTATGAATTAGTTGAGATATTGGCAGACTATAGATGCAGATGACTGTGGCTAAAATAAAACTTGGATTGCAAGAATTGTATTGACATAATAATTAAACCTTTAGCTTTAAATCTGAAAGGTTAGGCTCACAATTTTGAGATATTTGACTATGGAAAGAAAATGGAGCAAAACCAAATTCATAAACTTTTGCATAAGCAATAGGAATCATTGGAAGGGAGCTTTTCAAGTGCCAACTGTTATCATTTATTACATGCCAAAAAGAAAGTGTAGCGAACATAACCAATGGCACTGATTGGTTCCATTTGCAAAGGAAAAGCAAGTTAGTAAAAGTTTAGAGGTAAGACTGCTGGGCAGCCTCAGTTGCACTAAGAACTTGAATATCATCATTGGCACACTCATGACCACCACAAGTGAACCAATAGGTCTCAGTACTGAAAATAGTATCTGGCAGTTTCAAGAACTCGTTGCATCCTTATTCAAAAGAAAACTTCAACTAATTTACCGCCTTTCTAATTTTAAGCATTCGTTGGTTAACAGTCAGAGCTTTTTGTTACACAATATTATCAAGAAGCAGAAAACAACCACATAAGACGTCATGGAAGTCATATGCTAATTCAGCAGCAGCATTCTCAAATCGGTCCCATATTTGTCAATGATTGGTTTATAAATAAACAATCAGAAAAACATCTGACAATACTAAAGTAATGCATTCCAATTGGAATCAAACATCAAATACTCCAGAAACAATCAAATGATGAAATCTGTACAGCTGCTTTAAATATATCCTCATGTTTTGGGCTATCAGCTACAGAGAAAAAAACATGATGTGAAAAAAGAAAAAGCATAATGTAATTCCAAAAAGAAAAATCCATTGGCAGATTGTTCCAGAATCAAATGCAGTTCAAAAATTTGTGATAATAAAAAAAACAAAGCAAAACAAGACAACAAACAAAAGTTTAAATTCAAAATCAAACACATGGTTCTTATAGTTTTGAATTTTCTATTTCTTAGAACAGTACCTTAGCATCAATCATTTGCTTTAACCGAACAAGCAAACGAAGCGCTTCGTCTTTAGTTGAAAAGAGATCGTGTTGATACTGAATGGCTTTCTTCTCCGACGCCATTATTCGATTCGCTGCCTCTTTCGCTGTGTTTAGTATTATATCCGCGTACGCCTTCTTCAATGCCACCATTTCCTATACACAAAATCCACATTTTACAAAAATATCAGTGCAAAAATTTAGAATCAACCATAAGCAGCGGTGGATAGACCACAATGGTGGTGGAGGCGACGGTTAAGGAATTTTACTGACCCGTGATTCTGCCATCGGAATCAAAGAAAATTGAGAGCTCAAACACTGGAGAAGAGAAAGAAGGTTTAGTATTTCCCTCTCCACTTGTAGGAAGGTTTCTGGTACCGTACCTAAGCGAGGAACTGAAAGCTGGCACTGTTATTACTTGATTGCCCTTGATTTCGTGTTCAAATTACCATAATTGTAGAATCCGTTACTCGTCTGCGATTTTGGATTGGCCGTTGAGGATGTGGGGACACCTTTCGATAAGGAGGTTTCATGGTGGTTACAGGTAAACGGAGTCGTATTGGATTGTTATGCAGTCCTTTACACGAACTTGAAGGCGCGCAGAGGCAGAGGGGGAGTAATTGGCAGGACCCACAAAAAGCTACTGTATATATTATTTTATTATCGTAACGCCGTGAGTGTAGGCGAGCGCGCTCATTGCCGTAGTAATGACTACTTTATTAAATTTTTTAAATTTTGAATTCGCCGAGAATGCACAGAACCTACTGCGTGTCAGGTCATCGGTCAACACTTCATCACCATCTTCCAGAGCTGTTTTCTCTCTCTCTCTCTCTTTATATATATATATATAGCTGCCTTTGGCAAATGTGTCCCTAATACTTATGATTTTACAAATTTAAGTTTTTTATAAAAAAAATTGTAACTTTTTGTTATAATTTTGAACAATTAAAAAAATAAGTACTATTTTTTGAAAAATAACTTTAAATTTATTCTCAAAATAGCAATAATAGAATTGACATAATCAAAATTATTTTTAATATAGACACTAAACACATGATGGATAGAACACTCTCAAACACGAGTCATCAAGCTCTGAATATCCAAAATAAAAACAATCAAATGATGAGCAATAGATAATCCTGAGCTCACCAGTCTAACAGCCTCCAAACAATCAAACTCAACAAGAATCTTATGAAAAACACAGTCCCAAGCAAGAATAAGTCATGTCCGAATAGAGGACAACTCACCAACTAAAATAATAGAGTGACCAATATTAAGAGAATAGCCTCCAAGCCACCTCCCCCAGCAATCACAGAACACACCACCACCACTAGTCAACCCCGCATTAGTAAGATACTACCATCACAATTTAACTTCACCCAACCCTCCTGAGGCTTAATCCATGCCACACAAAACTGTCTATTAACTCTAGCCGAAGCAACAGCAGGAGTACAAGAATTCACAATATCTAAAGCTACTTTAAAAACACAACGATTTAAAGAATAAACAACAAGAAGTTCATTGTAAAAAGCATATAAGTTCCTCACTTTCCAAACCCACCAAATAGCAGCTAAAAACCAATGATGCCAGGAGATACCAAAGGGACCAAGCATGTGCAAGGATAAATTTAAACGCAACCACAACACCACATCATCCACCCCAAAAAAATTAGGAGGCAAACTCCACTGCTGCCATGATGCCCGCATCAAAACACAATCATAAAAAAGATGCAACAAAGACTCCTCTATAGAACATAAACTACATAGACTAGAAAGAGTCATACCTCTCTGAAACCGAAAAGAATTAATCGAGAAACGGCTATACAGAATCAGCAAAAGGAAATGTCTCAATTTAGGCAAACCATCAACATACCAAATCTATGAGAAAGAAACAAAATCAATACCAACATGCACCTCCTCCAATAATAAAGATAAATAGGCTGCTTTAACAGGAAACTCACCATTAGAAGAAAAATTCCACAAAATGAAATCCTGAATAGAAACAATCAAAGGAAGAGGAACCGCATAAATTAAGCACTTAATATCATTAGAAATACAGGTACGTAACACATAAAGATCCTAAGACCATTATGAATAAGAGCGCCCACCTGAAGATGCTCCTTACCCCCAGAAATAGACCCTACCAAATCCACTAAAGGACCCACAGGCAACCAAAAATCATACCATAAACTGATTTGTCGACCATCCCCTACCCGCCAAGAAACATGAGACTGAAGATGCTGGAAACTACGAACAATTCCCTTCCAAATACAAGAATCACAACCCCGCAAGACCGGAGGAAAAGAGTGACCATGACAATATTTATGAGTTAAAACCTGGACCTAAAGAGCTGAGTCATGCATAAAAACCTTCCAACCCAACTTACCCAACATAGCAACATTAAACAATCGGGCGCTCCGGAAACCCAAACCCCCAAACTTCTTAGGCTTAATAAGCCAATTTCACCCAACCAAATGCATCTTACTACGCTCCACCGTAGACACTCAATAAAAATTACGAGATAACTTATTAATAGTCCCACAAATAGAAAAAGGTAACCACACAGTTTGTATAGTATAAACAGATAAAGAAGAAACAGAAGATTTAATAAGAACTTCCTTACCGGCAGGACTAAGCAAACGAGACCTCCAATTTGCCAAACAAACCTCCACCTTCTGAATAAGGTCCTCTACAGCATCACAGAAGACCGCTCGTGAAGTAAAGGAACCCCCAGATACTTGTCTAAATTTGAGGTAACCGCCACATCCAGTAACTGTTGGAGCCTATGTTGCATAAACAAGAGACTGTCCTGGAGAAGAAAATGTGAGATTTGGCCAGATTAGCCTTCTGCCCACTACCTCCGCAAAAGTCCGTCAAAACATCATGAACTATTTTAGCTTGCCATACAGAAGCTTTCCCGAAAATAATTAAGTTGTCGGCGAAAATAATTAAGTTGTCGGCAAATAGCAAATGACTACAGGAGGACCACTCCTCGAAGCACGGGTCAGGACCCACTTTTTTCGAACCACCTGATGCTGAATAGTAGAGATAGCCCCTTTATACAAAGGACAAACAGATACGGGGATAAAGGTTCACCCTGAAGCAGACCCCAAGAAGACACAAAATAACCAGAAGGACTCTCATTCCAAAGCACTGCCAAAGAAGACTAGGTAAGAACTCATAATCAAAGAAACCCATAAGTTAGGAAAGCCAAAAGAAACCATAACAAGCCGCAGAAAATTCCAATTAACTCTGTTATAGGCTTTTTTCAAATCAACTTTCAAAGCAAAATGACCTATTTTAGACTGAGATCTCCATAAAGAATGAAGAAGCTCCTAAGTGATAACGATATTATCAACCGTTGTATGCACCGGAATAAAGCTACTCTGAAAAGGACTAACAACCTACCCATAAAACCTGCATAACCACCTTAAATAAGACATTACAAAGAGTGATCCACCTGAACCAAGAGATAAATTTCAGAGCAACAATCTTAGAAATAGAACAATCAAACCTTTGGCCAAATGGGGATCCATCATAATAGTAGAAAATATATGATTAACAAAAGAGACCACCTCATCACCTACAATATCCTAATACTTCTTAAAAAATAAAGGTTGGAACCCGTCAGGCCCCGGAGCTTTAAAAGAACCCATACTAGAGACCGCCCAAACCTCATCCATAGAAACCGGCCTCATCATATCCGCCACAACATCTACTGATAAATAAGGAAAAATAATACTAGAGAACATAGACGGAGAAAATTGAGAATCAACAGAAAATAAAGAGGCATAATAATCACAAGCTAAACCCTTCAGAGTAGGAGGATTTGAAATCTAATCACCAGCATCATTTTTAAGACATT
This sequence comes from Jatropha curcas, assembly GCF_041381405.1. Lineage (NCBI taxonomy): Eukaryota > Viridiplantae > Streptophyta > Magnoliopsida > Malpighiales > Euphorbiaceae > Jatropha > Jatropha curcas. The sequence goes on from NC_143161.1 coordinate 8,719,100, forward strand.
CGATCTTATTTTATTTTCGACAAATTCGAGTAACAGTATGATAATATTTAATGCATCGATCACCACTCCGAAGCCAAGAACTGTGAGATTTCTGAAATCCAAAAACCTCCTCCTACTGGAAAAATCAAATTATACTAAGATAGTAAATCCTTCTCTAGATTAAGAAAGAAGGTAAAGACCCGACACTGCAAAGCTACCTAAATCCCCTTAATACGACGAAGAAGGACCTGCTTATTATAATGGATATTACCAAACACATCTTGATTCCAACTGCAAGCCTGCTCCTGAACATTAGAAAGAGCACCGAATATAGAAGAATGTGGCTGAGCCCAAGCCGACTCTACCACTGCTCAAAAATCTTCTCTAGTAGCCCAATCAGCTTCAAATCGAAAAGGTTTAAACACAGGGACATGAGAAAAACCTTTAGTAGCCAACAACAAAGGAAAATGATCAGAAGCAAGACGAGGCAAAGACATAATGGACGCTTCAGAAAAAGCAAATCGCCAATCTGAATTACATAAAGCCTTATCTAGACGCTCCTGAATGTCCCCAACACCGACAATAGAATGAGTCCATATAAACTGACACCCTAAGCAACCCAAATCCATCAAGGAACAATGATCCTAGTTATCCATAACGCGTCTACAATTTAAAACAGAAGTAACAGCACCACCCCTCTTTTCCACAGGGCTACTAATATCATTAAAATCACCAAAAAGAAACCAAGGCACAACCATTTGACTAGCAATATCGAACATTCGAGACCAAAACAAATCCTTCTTAGAACGGATAGGACTAGTATAAACAGCAGTTAAAAACTAAACAACATAAATAATGCACAAATTGAGAATCAACTTATAGCTCTTGAATACTACAAGAATAATTTTGCCACAAAATCCACACACCACCAGCAAAACCAATAGGGTGGGAAAGAATATTAATATTAAGCTCAATAGAAAAAAATGTGGGCCTTTCTCTCGTCTCCTTTGTAGGAGTCTTTCGTCCCTATTTTTTTTAGGGTTTTTTTCATTTTTTTTCTCTGATGGCTGATGAGGACGGCGTTTCGGTCGATATGGCCAATCTTTCTGTGGACGGGGATGAGGATGATGGCTTAGTTTATGGGGATGATGAACTGCTTGAAAAGGATCAGAGTGAGGACCCTAATCTATGTCTTGTTGGGTGATTTTTAACTGAAAAAATAATTAATTTCCATGCAATGAGACATACTTTGGCATCGTTCTGGCGTCCGCTGATGGGTATGCAGATTCGTGAGATCAATGGAGGGGTTTATGTTTTCCAGTTTTTCCATGAGGTTGACGTCCATCGTGTGCTATCGATGTGTCCATGCACTTTTGATAATCAGCTGTTGCTTCTAGAAAGGCTTGGGAGTTATCCTACTCCCCTTGATGTTCCATTATTCTTTGTCCCTCTCTGGGTTCAAGTTAAGGGGTTGCGTTCTGGTTTTAGGTCAGAACGAGTTTTAAAAGATATTGGGGATAGGATTGGCCAGTTTATGGAGGCTGATTAGAAGAATTTTGAGATTAGTTGGGACTCCTATATGCGTATGAGAGTAAAGTAGGATGTTCGTCGGCCGCTTAGGGAGGAGTTTAGCATCAAGCGTTCCACGGGGGAGTCTTTTACGGTTTACTTTTCTTATGAAAGACTTCCAGTATTCTGCTTTATCTGTGGTTTTCTTGGCCACACTGAACGTTTTTGCCCTAAATTGCTTGAGTTTGAACCTGGTAAAGCTGTTCGTCGTTTTTCTCAGAACTTGCGTGCATCAAACCGTCAGGTGCAAAGGCCTGTTGGTGACCGCTGGTTGCGTCCTTTGGGCGGTAATGATGACAATTCTGATGTCAGGTCTGGTAAAAAGGATGGTGTTGGTGGTGTGATGGCTGCGGATATGGTGGGCCAGCATGGGGTCTCTATTTTGAATAAGATAAGTTTTGGTGGAGTGCATCAGGGACAAATCTTTTCTAATCCACTTGCTGTGAATGCAAATAGTTCATCCCTAGAAGGACTTGGTCAGGTTTCTACTCCTGGCATGGGTGATGAGCTTGAGGTTGGTGATGTTAAACGTCAACGTGTGGGTCATGATCAGCTCCAAGGAGTGACTCAAGGTTTTGCTTCTTCAATGAGTATGCCTACTGGTCCAACTAATGTGATATCGGCCGCCCCCGGAATGCAGGGCCGCCGGAAGAAATGAGTTGTCTTTCATGGAACTGTCGTGGGCTGGGCAACCCACGAAATATTCAATGTCTTCAATTTCTTGTTTTAGAAAAAAGGCCTACTTTTATTTTTCTTATTGAGACTCTTTGTTCTTTTAATAAAATTAATGAAATAAAAACTTTGTTGGGTTATGATGATTGTATTGTGGTTGATTCTGTGGGTCATAGTGGAGGTTTAGCGCTCTTATGGAAGTCTGTTTTATCAGTTCGTCAGCTTAATATTTCTTTACGATGCATTGATGTTGAGGTAGTGGTTGATCAGGTGGGTGAGTGGAGCCTTACTGGCTTTTATGGGCAACCTGATCGTAATCGTCATTCTGAATCATGGAATTTGCTTAGGAATTTGGCTGAATGTAGTGAGCTGCCATGGGTTTGTTTGGGTGACTTTAATGATATTCTTCACCAACATGAAAAGAAAGGGGGGCGTCGGCAGCCTCAGAGTTTGATTAATGGTTTTCGTGATTCTATCTTAGATGCTGGTCTTACTGATTTTCCTATGGGTGGTTACCCATTTACTTGGGAACATGGTCGAGAGTCTAATGTTCTTATTGAGGAGAAACTTGATCGCGTTCTTGCTTCGGCTAATTGGGTTGGTTTGTTTCCTTTGGCACGTGCTCATGTTCTTGATACCTCTTCGTCTGATCATCTACCGTTATTTTTGGAAGTTCGAACTTTTATGACCCGTCAAGTGGCTAGACGTTTTAAGTTTGAAAATTCATGGGTTAGGCATCCAGCTTGTCGTCAATTGGTTCATGATAGCTGGGTTGCTTCGCAAGATATGGACTTGTTAGACAGATTGGCTTTTTGTAGTTCAGCATTGGACCGGTGGGGTGTGGAGCAACGTAATTTTGATAGAAATTTGTTGGCAGATTATAGACGGATTATGAATGTGCTTCGGGGTTCTAGAGTTCCTGCAGATATTCAAAGTTTTATTGCGGCTAAAAAAAATTTTCATGATTTATTGAATGATCGTGAAATTCGTTGGAAGCAGAGGTCTAAGACGTTTTGGCTTAAGGAGGGAGACAAGAATACCCCTTTTTTCCATATGGCTGCATCTATACGTTTTAAAAAGAATCAATTTTCTAAATTAAAGAATGCTGAGGGTGTTTGGGTGGAGGATGATTCGGGTTTGGATAAGCTAATCACGGGGTATTTTTCTGATATATTTACTGCTAATGTAGGTGATGTTGGTCCGGTTGTGGATCATGTTCCTGTATGTGTGACGCCGGATATGAATGCTGATCTTTTGGCTCCGTATACTGCGGATGAGATTAAAGTGGCGGTATTTAGTACGAAGCCTGATAAAGCTCCTGGAATGGATGGCTTTAATCCAGCGTTTTATCAAAATTATTGGGATATTGTTGGTCCTTCAATTTCACAGGTTTGCATCCAGTATTTGAGTCAGGGTGTTTTTCCTAGTGAACTAAATAATACTCTCCTTGTGCTTATTCCAAAGAAGGATATCCCTGAAAGTATGGGTGACTTACGGCCAATAGCTTTATGCAATGTTGTGTATAAGATTATGAGCAAAGTTATTGCTAATAGGCTTCGGCGGATTTTGTCTAACATTATTTCTCCATCGCAATGTGCTTTTATTCCTAACCGTTCTATACAGGATAATAGCATTATTGCTTTTGAGTTGATGCATTTTTTTCTTAATAAGAGGAGTGGTAAGGATGGGTATGCGGCATTGAAGATGGATATTTCAAAAGCCTATGATAGGTTAGAGTGGAGTTATATTACTGCCGTTTTGGATAAGATGGGGTTTAACCATCAGTGGATTAGCCATGGTAGGTAAGCAAGCTTGGCGGATTTTCATGAATCCGACTTCTGTCATGGCTTCTTTGTTGAAAGCTAAGTATTTTCCTCTCACTAATTTTCTTGAGTCGAGTTTGGGTAACAGACCTAGTTTTTTATGGCGCAGTCTTTGGGAAAGCCAGCGAGTTGTTTGTGCAGGTGCTTGTTTGCGGGTAGGTTCCGGTTCTACTATTTCCATTTGGCAGGATGCTTGGTTGCCGTCAGTATCTTCAATGAAAATTGTGACGCCTAGGCCAATTGCTACTGGTTTACTGTGGGTTTCAGATCTTATTGAGAATCACCGCTGGAATATGGAGGTTATTTCTAATAATTTTGTGCCTCAAGATGCTGCTGAAATTATTTCTATTCCTTTGAGTAGGCATGGTGGTGATGATGTGTGGTTTTGGAGGTTTGATAAAAAAGGTGTGTATTCAGTTAAAAGTGCTTATCGTCATCTTACTTTTATTGAGCCAACAGAACAGCAGTTATTGCAGGTGGGTCTTTGGAAGAGAATTTGGGGTTTGCATATTCCTCCTAAGTGTATTAATTTTATTTGGAGGCTATTGAATAATGCTGTTCCTTGTATTAAAGTGTTGCAGGGACGAAATCTGCATGTTGATGGTCTTTGTGCATTTTGTCAGTATTGTGAGGAAGATGTGTTTCATGTGTTTGTGCAATGTGATTTTGCCAGAGAATGTTGGCAGTCTTCCTCAATTGGATTTCGATTTGGTCATTGTTTGTCCTTTTGGGATTGGTTTAAGAGCATGGCTACTGCCCTTGGTGAGTTTGAGTTTGAAGTGCAGATAATGATTTTGTGGGCTATATGGGAGGCAAGAAATGATTTATTATGGAGGGATAAGAGGTTGTCATCATTTTAGGTTGTGAGGAGAGCAAATAATTTATTAAGTTGTTGGACCCAAGCTAATGGTGTTGATGGTGATGTGGGTAGGATGGTAGCGTGTGCTTCTTGGTCTAAACCAAGTCAAGGAATTCTTAAATTGAATGTTGATGGTGCTTTGTTTAATGGCGATTATGCTGGTATAGGTGAAGTTATTAGAGATTCGAATGGGGCCTTTGTCCGAGCTTTGCAAATGTCCATCCCTGGTAATTTTGAATCATGTACTGTTGAGGCAATGGCTATTAGAGAGGTTTTGAGTTGGGTTAAGGAAGTGGGGTGGTCTTCTGTGGTTGTGGAGTCAGATGCTCAAACTTGTGTACGGGCTATTACTGATCCCAACTATAGTGATGGCTCTGCTTTTGGATTAGTTATTTCAGACTGTAGATCTCTTCTCGATGAGTTGAGGGATGTGAGATTAGTCTTTGTTCGTAGGTCTGCGAATGGTGCTGCTCATATGCTTGCTAGAGCCGTTACCATCTCGACAGGCAAGGTGGTTTGGTCTGATCGACCACCTGTTTGTATTTTTGATATTTTAAGGCTTGAAGGTTAATAATATCCTACATTATTTTCGTCAAAAAAAAAAAAGGGTGGGAAAGAATAAATTTTAGAAAATCAAGCTTACGGGCTACAAAAACAGCACAAGCATCAGAGATATGAGGCTCCACAATAATCAAAATATCAAGTCTATGCAATTTATGAAACTCCTTAACCTGAATTCTAAAACCTCTCTTAGCTGCACCACCAAAATTCACATAATAACTTTTAAATCCATAAAAAAATGAATTAAAAAAAGAACACAAGAAAAGCACCTTGTAATAGGCATGATAGAATTGATGTAATCAAAATTATTTTTAATATAGACACTAAATTAGAAATGTTTTAATTACATTATATCAAATTGTATTACATAAGACTGCATAAAACTTGTTATAATCCAACTTAACCAAACAAGTTTAAAAATATAACATGTTCAAATTGGGTTAGTTGTATTTATAGCTCAGTGCTCGGATTGAATCACAAACAATATTTGATATAAAAATCTATATATATTCGACTCAATTAGTAAATAATACTCTTTTCATTCCAAAATTATAATCTCAATTTTCTTTTTAGGCTCTAAAATAATACTAGTTCCATTTATAATTTTAGAAATATCATTTCATAATACCCTTTTATAATAATCCGTGTGAATAATTAGTATTGGTTGAAATTGCTAAATAATGAAAATAGTCTTAAATTGATTTTAAAATTATAATACTAACTATTCATCATATTTTGAGTCTCAAAGAATCATTAATGTATCATGTTTAAAATCTTTTAAGGATATATATGTAAGAAAAAAATAGTCAAACTAATTTAACTAATTATTCTCGTAAACTATGTAAAAAAGAAATAGAACTATAATTTTGAGACGGATGGAGTAATGAAGCATGTACAATATTTATATTACTAATTCTATGTGATTATAAAATTTATAAATTAATTTATCTATTTTGTAATTTTGAAATGAATTCTTAGTTTTTTATAGAGATTTCAAGTGTGTGTGTGTATATATTTATTTATTTATTTATTTATTTGGTGGCAAAAGAAGAGCAGAATAAAAAGCAGAAATCTATCTCAAAAAGACAATGCTACAAGCAGCAGCCCAAATAATCAAAGACAAGGAACTAGGACTAGCTTTCTAAATGAATAAAGAAGAAGGAATGACATGCCCTAACTTGGCCAAATGATCAGCCACAGAATTAGTTTCACGAAACACATGATGGATAGAACACTTCCAATCACAAGTCATCGAGCTCTAAATATCCAAAATAAGAACAACCAAAGGATGAGCAATAGATAACCCTAAGCTCACCAGCGTAACAGCCTCTAAACAATCAGACTCAATAATAATCTTATGAAAACCACGGTCCCAAGCAAGAATAACTCCTGTCTGAATAGAGGACAACTCACCAACTAAAATAATAGAGTGACCAATATTAAGAGAATAGCCTCCAAGCCACCTCCCCCAGCAATCACGGAACACACTACCACCACTAGTCAACTTCGGATTAGTAAGACTACTACCATCACAATTTAACTTCACTTAACCCCCTTGAGGCTTAACCGAAGCCACAGAAAACTGCCTACTAACTCTAGCCGAAGCAACATCAGGAGTAGAAGAATTCACAATATCCAAAACTACTTTAAAAACACAATGATTTAAAGCAGAAACAATAACAAGTTCATTCTGAAAAACATACAAGTTCCTCGCTTTCCAAACCCACCAAATAGTAGCTAAAAACCAATGATGCTAGGAGATACCAAAGGGACCAGACATGTGCAAGGATAAATTTAAACACAACCACAACACCACATCATCCAACCAAAAAAAAATTAGGAGGCAAACTCCACTGCTGCCACCATGCCCGCACCACAACATAATCACGAAAAAGATGCAACACAGCCTCTTCCTCCATAGAATATAAACTACATAGACTAGAACGAGTCATGCCCCTCTGAAACCGAAAAGAATTAGTCGGCAAAGGGCTATGCAGAGCCAACCAAAGGAAATGTCTCAATTTAGGCAAACCATCAACAGACCAAATCTATGAGAAAGAAATAAAATCAATACCGACATGCACTTCCTCCAATAATGAAGATAAATAGGCTACTTTAACAAAAAAACTCACTATTAGAAGAAAAATTTCACAAAAATGAAATCCTGAACATGTTTTATTTGTTAATGAAAATAAAGAGCTTTAATTTATTTTTAGTTTAATTTTTTATCTTTTTTTAGAAAAATTATTTTATATTTGCATATTTTATATTTTTAATTATATTTTAAAATATCATAAATAAAAATTTGATTGAACAATATTTGATCCGGTTGAACTTTCCGATTCAGTGAACCCTGTCTTCACCGGTTCAACGACTGGTCCGGTTATCAAAATATTGAGTTTTACAGACTAAGTCATCCATTAACAAGTATTAGTAGTATAAAATATTCAATGAGACTAGGGTAACTAATAGAAATATTATTTATTATTAGGGCGGATTCAAAAAATCTAATTAGTGGGGGCAACACATGAAAATAATATTTCAGTGAGGGCAAAAGGTAAGAATTTAGTGGAGTAAATATAAATTAACATAATTATATATATTAAAATGCAAAAAATCATAAATTAAACTGTAAAAACTCAGCGGGGCAAGTGCCCCCATTGTAGATTTTGCCCCTGTTTGTTATGGGAATGGGGTAGTTCAGTGGTACAGAGCATTAGCGGGATCGATCATCATGGTTTAGATTATGGGTTCGATTCTCCGCAATGCAAACTTTCTTGGCTAGCCCCTTTGTCTTTAAGGGCGATTATAAATTAATCAGCTTTACTGTAGACCATTAAAACAAACATGTGCATGGATTCATTACCATGAAAACGATGTGGGTTTAAATTCCTTCGATTTATAGGTGACACCGTTTATGTTTGTGTGGAGTTTGGATGTGACGTAGATTCATTAAGATTATTTGAGAGTCTATTTTTTTTATTTTAAGAAAAAAAATGACATTCTCTTAATATTTTTTAAAGTTTTTTTTTTTTGACATTTTGGCTTCTTCGTTTCTGAAAAATAATTTACTTAAAAAAAAAATTTCAAATGGTTTATTTTCCGTTGTTTGGTTGCAATGTTGAAAATTAGTTCAAACTATTAAAATTTTTAACTCATAAGACCATAATAATAATATAAATTTCATTTTTTTAAAATTTTATTGTTAAATATGAGAATAATGCAAAAAAATAGTAAATTATGAAAGTCGTCGGTGATCGATGGTGGTAAACGGTAAGTGGTAGCAGTGGCTATTAATGATTAATAAATTAAAAAATATGGATTTATAAGGTTATAATAAGTTGGTCAAAATCTGGAAAATATTTTATGTTCTTGAAAATAGAAAGTCATTTTCCTTAAAATGACTTAATTTTCTTTTGACTAGAAAAATATTTTCCATTGACTTATTTTTCTAAACACCCCCAAATATATTTTCCTAAAGGTTATTTTATGGAAACCAACCAAGCTTGGAGTAATATTAAAATTTAAATTTAGGCTCTGTTTATTTTCGTAAAATAACTTGCTGAATAATATTTTCATAGAAAACATTTTCCTTGAAAAATATTTTTCAAATAACTTATTTTCTATTGTTTGGTTGAAATAATGAAAATTAGTTAAAAATATTAAAGTCTTTATCTTATACAACCATAAAAAATATTAATAATAATAAAAATTTTATAATTTAAAAATTTTATTGTTAAATATGAAAAGAATGCAAAAAAAATATAAATTATGAAAGCCGCCGAGTGGTCGGTGGTAAATGGTAACTGGTGGTAGTAATTATGATGATTACTAAATTAAAAAATATGAATTTATAAAATTTACCAATATTCAGAAAATATTTTAGTCACTCAAAAATGAAAAGTTATTTTTTTAAACAAATGACTTAATTTTTCTTTAACCTGAAAAATATTTTCTATTAATTTATTTTTCTAAATATTTTAAATAATAAAAAATTATGAAAAATATTTTATTATAAATCATTTTACGGAAAAGAAGGGAGGCTTTGCGACGTTTATTCAGTTCCCCAAAACATTAAAACCATGATAGCAAAAGCAGTCCATAGGTTCCTACGGCCCATATTACATTTAGCTCATAGACCACATTGCCTTCATAGTCATTCATCAACAACTTATCTGAGCAAAAACGGAAAAAACTACTCAAAACCCTAAACCCTCAGCAAAACACTCTCCGTCGCGCTCTATCGGCATAGTCCCAATGGCGAAGACAACGAAAAGTACCGGCGGTGACACCAAAACGAAGAAGAAGAACAAGAAAAACAAAAAGTCAGGTCCAAACGCCGTGGCCATGAAGGTCAAGACCACTCCAAAAGATAATCCTTTTGAGACCATCTGGTCGCGCCGCAAATTCGATATTCTTGGCAAGAAAAAAGGCAAAGGTGAAGAGCGTCGCATAGGTCTTGCCCGCTCTCTCGCCATAGACAAGGCACCTCTTTCCCTCTATCTGTAAATTCCTAAAAAATTCTATATATGAAGTAAATGTGAATGTAAAATGTTAATGTTTGGTAACCGCAGAGAAAGAAAACGCTGCTGAAAGAGTACGAGCAAAGTGGGAAGGCTTCAGTGTTTATCGATAAACGAATTGGGGAGAAGAATGATGAGCTCGGAGAGTTTGATAAGGCTATTATGCGGTCACAGCGCGAGCATCAGGTTTGCTTTGTGTTTCCATGTTTAATTCAAGAATTGTTTAATTTATTTTCAATCATCTTAAATTATTATTACAATTTTGCGCTCAAACGACTTGGAGAGAGGACATAATAAGAGAAACCATTTCTATGGTAAAAAGTAAATTTCATTGTATGAACGGTTTTGGTGCTTTTAACAAAATGCATAAATTTTTGTAGTTTACAACTTTTTTCGATCTCCTTATTTCTTGGATTATTCAGAATACATAGTATTGCATTTATTGTTGTATCCTTTTTCTTCTCTGGGCTTGATGACAGTAGAAGTTTAATTTTAGAAAACATTGTAGTTTTTGTCTTTCTGATCAATCATCAATAGGAGTGAAAACAATTCAATAGAAAAGGGTGAGATTTTTGTTACTGATTTAACTGTAGAACTAGAATTTCAATTTTTTTGTTGATTTGTTCCATTCGTACATAGCTGAAAATAGGCAAGAAGAGCAAGTATAACTTATCAGATGGAGAAGAAGAAGATTTTGATATTCAGGGTCTTGGTCCACTTTCTGGGCGGGATGATTTTGAGGATGAAATGCTATCTGATGATGATAAAGATGATGCTGAAGCAGGTAAAATGAGTATGTATCCACTTGATGTTTTTTATGCCAATTTGGGCTTTGTTTATCTAATAATGCCAATGGAAATCCAACTTTAGTTTAGCTTTTGCTTGTAATTGCTGCAAATCCGTATTTTCTAAAAAGTATGCTGGTTTGCTGTCAAATTCATATAAATTGCAACTTCAGTTAGTTTTTCTTTTTTCGTTCTTCATATCTTCCTTACTGGTCTTGAGCTAATTCAGCACCTTGTTTAAGGTTGCATCCTAAAATTTTGTGTGCTGTCACAGTGTTGTAAATTATTTTATTTTCATATTTTTGCACCTCTATAGATGCAAAGTTCAACATTCATCTTCTGTTCTTCACCTCTAGACATCCAAAGGCCACAGCAGAATGTTCCGAAACTGTTGTAACAATTGAAAAGCAATTGAAATATGTTGGCTGACTCTAGTTTTCTCTCTGTAAATGCCCTTTTTTACAATATATTTAAATTGAATATATCTTGGCAAAAGTAGTCTCTCTAAGTTAAGTCTGTCTCTTATTGTTTCACTGCATTCTATACAAATCTTAATTTCTTAATTTTTTGTTTGTTAAAATATAGTTTCCTGGGCACTAATTTTGTCCAGTTGACATTCAATTTTCAATAGACATGGTACAGGTGCTGCAATTTGTTTATGTGATGGAATAGATGCTTATCGGTCTAGTTGCTCTTGACATGTGGTTTAGACTTCATCCTGCATTCCCAATTTCTATAACTCATTGTTATGTTGTAATCGAAATGTGTTATTATTTCATTCTTGTTTCTTTAGGATTTATTGACTTCAAACTTTTTCTTTCTTTTTATTTACGGGGATGTCAGACACCTTAAAACAACTTAATTCTTATGAGGTGCATAACCAAGAGGAGCAGGGTATGGTGGAAGGAGGAGAAAAGGTGAGAAAATATGAGAGACTGCTGATTATTCTCATTACTAATTTTTTGACTTCAGAATTGAACAAGTGAGATATTTTTTGCAAATTTGTTAAATCTAGTCTACAATTCTGCTTTGTTCAATTAAAGTTTTGATGGATGCCAAATGATGTCTTTGCCTGTTGTAATTTAAAGTATGACTTTCTAATTGCAGATACACAAAACAAAGAAGGAAGTAATGGAGGAGGTTATCTTGAAAAGCAAGTTTTTCAAGGTGCTTAGCTGAACCCTGTCTGATTGAAGCTGCTCCGCAGATGAAGCTATATCTTTGTTCTGATTATTGTACTTTTTTTTTTTTTTTTGGCTTATTGATCAGGCTCAAAAGGCAAAAGATAAGGAAGAAAATGAACAGTTAATGGAAGAATTAGATAAAAGCTTCACATCCTTAGTCCAGTCTCAAGTCTTGTTTTCTTTGACTGAACCTGGCAAGATGAATGCCCTGAAAGCTCTTGTGAATAAGAGCATTCCCAATGAGCATGTGAAGAATGATGACATGTTAGGTGCTCAAAAACCAGAAGCTTTTAGGCAGGTACAGTTTGATAGTTCTGGGTTCCGTCAGCCTTTTCTTAAGCAATTAAACTTAATGATTCCTGAGTTTGCTATTTTTGCTGGAGCCTATTTCTGTAGAAGTCTTCCATTTTTTTGTTCCATTATTTTATATGCCATGTTTATGATATCCCACATTCTCCTGAAATTAGAGATGTATTATCCTGTGAAGACCTATATACCCCAATTTACATTGTCCCCCAGAAATTTTGTTTGTTTGTTCAGTCTATGGGTGATCTGAAGCTCTAACCTTCACAAAGCCATTAACAACTAGCTTTGTTGTTCTTGGCATGAGGATTTGATATTGTTTGCCATCTCTTGCAGGAACAACCTGATTCTTACGATAAACTTGTCAAAGCTATGGCATTGGATATTCGCGCTCATCCATCAGACAGGACAAAGACACCAGAAGAGATTGCCCAGGAAGAGAGGGAACGACTAGAGCGGTTAGAGGTATGGCTCTGCTATTTGAAGCTTAACTTGTGTGTCAGACCAATTGATATAAACTTTATCCATATCACTGAACTAAAATATTCCTTACTTTTATTGATTCTACCTGTAAATCTATCTTATTAGCTACTGTTTTCTGAAGATTTAGATCTCACTTGCCAACTTACCGGTGCTTAACAATTTCAGGAGGAGCGTCAGAAAAGGATGTTTTCAACTAATGATTCTAGTGATGAAGAGAATGATGATATTGAGAAGCCATCAACCCAAAGGCCAAGATCAGTATCTGGAGATGATCTGGGTGATTCCTTTTCTCTTCAGGAAGAGCCTAAGCCTACAAAGGGCTGGGTTGATGAGATTCTTGAAAGAAGAGATGCGGATGAGTCTGAAAGTGAAGATGATAATTCTTCTGAAAATTCAGGAAGTGCTGAAGATGAAGGTGATAATGAAGGATCTGATGAAGATGCTGGTGACAATGAAGGATCTGATGGAGATGATAGTGACAAAGAAAACGATGAATCCAAGAATATTCTGTCTTTGAAGGATTGGGAGCAGAGTGATGATGATAAGCTTGGCACAGATTTGCAAGATGAAGAAGATGAATACAATGAAAATCTTGATGATGACACTGAAGAAGCAGATGTTAGAGGGCACAAGAAGTCAAAGAAAAATGATGATGTTGAGACTAGGGAAAGAGATACAGAATCTTTGGTTGCAAAGAAGATAAAACAGCGTTCAACTGAACCAGACATTCCCTTTTTAATTGAAGCTCCAAAGAGCTTTCAAGAACTGTGTGCATTATTGGAGAATTGTTCTAATTCTAATGTTATTACTGTAATCAATCGGATTCGGGCGAGCAATGCTATAAAGCTTGCTGCAGAAAATCGGAAGAAAATGCAAGTATGGGAATTTTTCTTCATCTGTTTGTTATTTGTTTTATTTATTTATATATTTATTTTTATTATTACTGCAGGTTTTTTTTGTTCCTTGTTGGGTTGTTTTCTCTTTTTTCTTTCTTTCTTTTTTTTTTTTTTTTTTTTTTTGTTTGGGTTGGGGGGGGGGGGGGGGGGTTTCATTAATCTAATGTCTGCCTTTTGTTTTCTTTATAATCTATATTTATTGAGGGAGACGACAATATGCAGATCTTCATGAACCAAATGCTTCCATATATGAAGACATTTAACTAAATATTTTTGAACACCAGTTCTCAAGTTCATAAACTACTGTGAAAACTCATCACTTCTGTATCTAAG